>NC_089592.1:64760637-65060637 GCF_019320115.1 Miscanthus floridulus | reverse complement strand
CGTCCAGACGCCTGTGCCTGCTGCTGCACTAGCTCGCTCGCCCACGTGCGCCTGCTACTTTATGCTCTGCTGCACGCGTCAACTCGCCCGCCCACACACGCCTGCTGCTTCCTGCTCTGCTGCACACGCTTGCTGCTGCCTGCTCTGCTGTTGCGCTTTTCATATCGCAAGGACCGCCTGCGCTCGATACGTATCGCGCACACTGGGACCGCCTACGTCTGCTCATGAAACACTTGCAACATGAAATGCCTTTTTGCAACGTACGTCTGAAGTAGATGAAACATTTGGAACATATGCTTGCAACATATGTGTATAGCAACTGCAACATATGAAACATCGAGAGAAAAATACTTGCAACATACGTTTGAAGTAAATGAAACATTGTGAATAGACACTTGCAACATACGTGTATAGTCATTGCAACATATGCAACATCGTGATCTACTTTTGCAACATCCATATGAAACACTTGCTACATACCTCTGGAACATCTGAAATACTTAAAACATACGTTTGCAACATGCGCCTTCAGTGCAACATGGGCAGACGACGCGGCGAACTGGCACGGTGGAGGCGGCTCTGTGATACGGCTGCGGCAGGCGGGGCGTGTAACGCCCGAGAGCGAGCAATGGCGCGGGAGCGAGCAAACATCTGTGCCAGAGCGAGCAATGGCACGGGTGCCCGGTGGGAAGGGGGGGGGGGTTGGGGGGCGTCGAATGGCCGCTTAGTAGCATAACCATTTAAATGGAGCTAAGTGCAACACAAAGAAGGACGAATTTCTAGTTTCACATCAGTTGCAGGGTGTCCATATAATTGTGTCTAGAGAATGGAATGTGGGTTATCCACAACAGAGTATGGAATTACGCAACTGCCCTCGAACAGTGGACCAAGCTCAACAACAAACACGTGCACCCAGCAGTTTGCCTTCGATTCGTTTCTTCTTCTCCCCTCGTCTTTTTACTACGCTTGCTAAGCTTGATCACCGGATGATTTTATTCACACGCAAGGGAGAAGGAACCCTTTCATTTGTTCCTGTAAAAAAGGCTGACGATCTCAGCGTTTTCTTTGTTTGTCAGGAAACTGTCAAAAAGTGAAATTTGGTGTTGTACTGTGTTTTTTCATAAAACATAATAAATTTCGAGTGTGTACGTGTATTTTTTTACGACGAAAGAAGAATTATATTAAATAATAGTTAGGTACATAAACACATTATAAGCACTCTGGATTACACAAATATCTAGAAATTGATTTTCATCTAAATTATACCCGCGCTGTGAATAGCTCCAGATCTTAAAACTAAACATGTACGACGCTTTGCAGTATGGATGACCGCACAGGTAAACACTCGGCAAAAGGCCTGAGAACAGATGCCCAATGAACGACGGCCAACATTCATGTAGCCGGAGTTGAGAAACTTCTTTTTTTCTGGTGTCTCCATTCTTCTTTCTGCTATCGAAAAATAAGGAAGACTGATCTGAAACTTATTCTCCCTGGTCTTTCATTATGGCCAGAAATAACCACGATAAAACAGACACACTTAAAGATTTCGCAAATATCGTTGCATAATATGGCAGCTTATCCGCCGATGAGGATTTTCAATAAATCTGGTAGGTTGTGGACGAGACTTCAGACTTGAGAGATCAGGAGGGCACAATAAGCCCGTGTTTAGTTGCCGGGCCAAATTTCAAAAAAGTGCTACAGTATCTATCACATTGAATCTTGCGATACGTGCATGGAGCATTAAATGTAGGCGAAAAAAAAACTAATTGCACAGTTTGGTTGGAAATTGCGAGACGAACGTTTTGAGCCTAATTAGACCATGATTGAACACTAATTGCCAAATAAAAACAAAAGTGTTACCGTAGCCCAAAATCTAAAATTCACCCAACTAAACACCCAGTAAAGATCCACTACCAATATCTCATCCAAAAGAAATTAAGATATCTGTACGGACGGTCATAGAAGGAAGTGTTGATTAGGTCCAATTTCCATGTATATTCTTTTTTTCGTTTGTGAATATGCTGGTATACCTTTTTTTGTTTGTGAAAAATCATGCTAGAATTAGCAGGTTTTAATCTCTCGTCTTGTGTCGGGACATATATGGAAACTTCAGAGGTAGAAAGGACGAACTTGCCGCTGTTAGACCTCATCAACGAGCGGTCGTTCTCCGTTCTACAAAAAGGGAAATTTCCGGTGTCTTTCGCCTGTCTGGGATTGGATGGAATGATGATTTTTTATCTGATCTTGGACCATCATCTACTTTTAGCCGGACACACGTACCTGGGTTCAGATGTCGTGAATCTATTTTCGGGAAGGAGGTGCCCACATCATATCGTTCTCTGAACTTGTGAGGTTCCTGAAATGAAATGGCAAATCAGTAGTACAACGTACTACCAGAAGGGTCATAGTACTGTAAGAGATAGGAACGGGAATAAGAGAAGAGCACCGTTTGGTATGACGCATGAGGCCGGGAGGCAGCATGAATTCACGAGAAAAACGTGCAAGCCGAGTTATTAATAACTAGAAAAGGGCACGCTAAAAAGCAGCTAAAACACGACGTGATGAATCAACGGGAAAAAAGAAGTATATAGGGAAGAAAATGCCAAGTCCATGTAGATGCGCATCAGCGCATGCAGCTCATGGCATCCAATCCGTGGTGACCGTTGACCGCATCACCGTACCGAGGAGCCTACCGAAGTAGTTACCAGTACCTTGCGTCGCTGGGGTAGCTTGCCAATGCCAACAACGTACGAAGCAATGTCTGTCAACCTTGAGTCTCACTTTTTGAAAAACGAACGCAAACATGTACTACTACGTACTCAAGGGATTTGACGGTAAACAGCACAAGAAACATCTCGGAATAACGTGACATACCACATACGTACGCCCAAAGAAAGTGCCTGCTTCCGAGAAAGCGCACGCTGAGGAGCCCCCGTGTGATCGCCAACGCAACGTTCAAGTCTCGCCCATTCCAACCTGCGATGTGACAAGACAGGACACGGCCCAACAAGGCAACAATCAAACCCGGCCCCCACCCAGTCCGACCAATCCCCTGGGACGACAATCCACCGTGCAGAGTCCAACCCCAACAGGATAGCATGGTTGGACTCCTGCACGGTCGATGGTCATTTCAGAAGAATTATATAATATCGTATGTCGTTAGGTTTTATTTGTAACACGTGTTTACATTTCAATACGTCCGTATTATTAAGCGGAATATTAAAACCATAAATAATGAAAACAACCACATAATGAAAAGTTCAATACTATGCCACATTACACAACATATTAATACTAGAAGTACGTGCCGACAATAGACATAGGGGCAAATGCACTTTCAAATCCTTAGTCTGAAACGTACTGAGTAAGCAACTCATTATCCGAGTATCAATCCTCTACTACAACCCTGTTGCTGTGGCTAAGCTCACCTGCGTTTCTCTGACCTGCCTATCGCCTGTAGTAAGCGGCCTCCGCTTCATCTGCGGCCGTTGTGGCCTGAGTAAAGAATGTGTCGTCATCCTCCTCTGCCTGTAAGCCTGCATCTGCTAGACCGATGAGCTCGCTTAGTCTGCCAGTGTCTTCCTCTACCTGCTCTGCCTACAACCCCGCCTCTGCTAGAGCAATGAGCTCGCTCAGTTTGCCAATATCGTCCTCAACCTCCTGCGTCTGCAAGCCCGCCACTGCTAGAGCAATAAGCTCACTCAGTCTGCCAGTGTCGTCCTCATTCTCGTCCCCCTCACCAGACAACACAATCGGTGAATAAACGACACGACCAACTCGAGATCTATGCTCATCTAACTTCTTCTCCTCATACCTTGCACGAATGAGCTCTGTGGCATCTTCCTCGCTGCAACCAATCCCTTCATGTATAAAATACAATCAGTTAGCAACGTAATTATATTTCATTTAAAATCATGCAACAAAAAATGCTTTCAAGCACTCACTGCCACATAATGCAACAATATACTCGTTCAAGACCTGCATCTATACTCTTGTCTCCTCCCTTGCCTCATTCCTTGCCCTCTCCTCCTCTAACGTCATCCGCCTCTCCAATCCCCATTTGTTAAGCCCAACATCGATCGAGTTATATATACCGCGCTGTCTAGCAAACCCACGCATATTTTCTTTGTGATGTTTAATGAATAGGTTGACGTAGTCAGGTGCATATCCCCTCTTCCATGCAATTACTCGCCTCTTCTTCAGTTCATCCAAGAACTTAGCTTGACCATCATAACATTCCCACCTACATTTCCTAGTGCTCTGTTCAAACGGCAAATTCTATCATATATGTCTTAGCAAAAGAAATAAAATACGATTTCATGTTTACCACAAAAATAACCAACCTCATCATACTCAACCATATGGCCGCAATAATGGCCTATTCCAAGCTCCGAAGGGACTAGGCCATAGTTGGATTTAACACCACATTCACACATGATAGGAGGTGCTTTGTAAATTACCCTTGCTTTCTTCTTTTCCTTAACCTTTCGCGGTTCTTCCGGCCATTGGTTCTTAGGACCATACAACCACTCCTTGAAACGTCACTTCGCCATTGAAAACACCTAAATAAGTAGACATTAGTACATGAACACATATAGCTCAATATTTCAACACATACACTTTGCACTTACTTCATGCTTGTTTGGACACATAAACTCCAACGTATTCTCAGGGTTTATCATAGCTCGATCTCCACAATCGCACAGAGGAGGTTCCTCGAGTCATCTAACTGTGGCTAGGTGCTTCTCCTTAGCCGTCATTGGTGGAGGGTTAGGGGGGTGGAACCCACCGCTTGAAGTGCTCATGTGGATGTCTCCCTCTAAATCAATCGTCGAAAAGGAGATACCTAGGATCAAACTTGTATGCACCGTCGATCCACTAAAAGGAAAAGCATCTCTCATAGTCCTACACAACGAGATTCCAACAAAATATTAGTAGCATACTTACATAAATAAAGAAAAAAGATAGTGGAAACAATTTCTTACATTAAAATGACTGCATGTGTAGAAGCAACATGCCGCTGTGTCCGGATGTTTCGATTGAAAATCATGGGTCAGAAAACCACAGTCATAGTTAGGGACAGGGAGGTCGGGAGGGACGGGGCATCTTTGCTAGACGCGTTGGGGTATAATTCTCGAGGATGATCCCGTTTTCGCCAAAACTCCTCCCGAAACATTTCTTGCATCTAACAAAATGGATGTAATTTAACAAACATAAATCAAAATATCACAAATAAATGTCAATGAGAACCATAACTACAATACAACCAATTTTATTCTAAGAACCCAAAGTAGTTAACATTAAACCATAAACCTAGGGTTTCCCATTTGATGCACAACAATGAACCCATAATATAACTACATGCATCTAGGTTTGCGAGCTTTTCCATGCCTTGGCATCATCCTACGGTTGTATAATACATATATTGATGGATATAATGAAACCCTAAGTGATGATGACTATTACGTTCAAAAATCCGACTAATACATACCGAATCAATGCGAAAAAACTAGGAGGGGAGCGAGGATACCTTGCTCTCGAAGATCTATGGATCAAATCAAAGTTTCCAAGGTCCAATATGCCGATTCGTGAGATAGGGTGAAGTGGGGAGAAAAAAAACCCAAGAGGGAGGGGAAAGAAGAGGAAGAACGCTTGGGCAGGAAGGTTGGTCGGGGTTAAATGGCAGGGAGCTCAGCGCTAGTCACTCTGGCATCGAGCTCGGCACCAAGATCTACGACGCCGAGCTCGACGCCAGAGTGACTGGCGATGAGCTCACTGCCATGTCATCTACCATGCCTAGGAGCTCGGTGCCAAAGACGCTAGCGCCGAGATGTGTTAGCTCGGTGCCAGCACCAATGGCGTTGAGCTAAGGGTCCATTTTTTGAATTCTTTCCACCAGGGGTCTATTTGTGAGAAACTTTAAAAAAGGGCTAAAATGTAAAAAATTTGGGGGCTGGGGTGGGGCGCAGGCCGACACCGTACGGGAGGTGTGAGTTCCAAGGAGCAGCGGCCTGGCCAGCACGACCATGACTCGGCCACTCAGCGCACTCAGCTATGAGCCTATGAGCCTCTAACGCCCCATGCCCGCGACCGTCAGTCGGTTTACTTCGGGCTCTCGGCTGGTAGATCATAGCGCTGCTTCTGCCGCTAGGATCGGAGGATGGCGGCGGGTGCCGGTGCAGTTGCGTGTCAGCGCACGTTGTTTTGGCTGGTAGCCTGATCGCCCACGTGGTCTATCAGTGTGAAAGGTGACCAACAAAAAAAATATTTATAGTTTTACCGTGCATTGTGATCAGATGTGGCCTAGCACTCAATGACACATGATTTATATTGGTTCAGGCAACATGCTCTACGTCTAGTTTTAGTCGGTTGGTTAGTTTATTCCTAAGCCTAGATGTTCAAAGTTTGTTGTGGGGTTACAAATGAGTAGGAATGAGAAGAGGGTGTTCGAGGCCCGATCGGACTATGAACCGAATGGGCGAGGGTGACAGGTGCTCTAATGTGCGCTAAGTATTGGATCGTATGCGCTGTCTAGCTAGGGGGTTCTAGAACCGTTGAGCTGCTCGAGTGCTCAGGTTGCCTAGAGCCAGAGAGAACGTCCAGCCTCTTTTCTTTTGAGAGCCGAGAGAACATTGTCTAGAGAGGAGAGAGCGCATCCCCTTTTATAGTTGAAGGGGATGGCCTTACAAGTTAAAGACAGAGAGAATAGATACGTGTGCTACCTAGTCTTGTTGCCCACTCCATTAGGTATGAGACGGTCGTCGGCGCCCACAATATTATTTATGTCAGACCCACGTGGCAGGCTCTACCATATTCACCTGGTACGGCAAACGTTGATGCCTACAATACTGTTTGTACTCTGATATGCCTAGAAGGTTGCATAGTGTCGTCTGCATGACCTGGTGGCACCGTCCTAAAGGCGCGTAGGGCATGGTAGGGTACGGTCCTCGGTATTGTGGTTGACTTGAGAGTCTTACCTTATCTGCTTTGCCTGATCCCTAGGCCATTCCCAGTTGGCTCCGACCGAGTTGGTCGAGGAAGAATCATGAGCAGAGGTCTACCGTATCCCCAATCGGAAAAGGAGGTTGGAGTCAGACTATCTCCCTGCCTTGGCCAGGCCTTCCGGTCGGGGATCGGATCGTTCTCCTGGTCTATCATTATATTTCTGGGCCGGCCCGGGAGGCACGTGTTTGTCACGATGCCGTCTGTTAGGAAGAACTTTTTATATGGAAGTGGGTCCATTGGGAACCCTGGGTTATGAACCTGATAGGAGCCTCCGAGCCCTTTTGGGACTTCTATGAAGTCGTAAAGGGGCTGTTTATACTCATTTTACGAGCGCACCAGGTGGGTGTGAGATTGTGGGTCACCGTTGAACGAGACGGAGCACGAACCCAAGCGTTAGGCATGGCTAAGGGGTCGGGCAAGGCAGAGTCAGCATCAGATGCGGCCGAGGGGTCAGGCAAGGCGGAGCGCCAACCCAGGCATTGGGTGCTGCCAAGGTGTTAGGAGAGGCGGAGTCGCTAACCCAAGCATCGGGCGTGGCCGAGGGGTCGGGCGAGGTGGAGCACCAACCCCCGAGGTGTCGAGACGCCAACCTAGGCATTGGATGAGGCGGAGTCACCAACCCAAGCATCGAGCGTGGCTGAGGGGTCAGGCATGGTGGAGCACCAACTCCAGGTTGTTGGGGCACCAACCCAGGCATTGGGCACAGCCGAGGGGTCGGGTGTGGTGGAGTCGCCAACCCAAGCGTCAGGCGCAGCCAAGGGGTCGGGCAAGGTGGAGTGCCAACCTAAGGTGTTGGGGCGCCTACATAGGCATGGGGCTAGTTTCGTGCATTACCCCGCCTGTGGTTTCCACAACCAGAGGGGTTGAGCTAACATCGCTTGCCTCGATGGCTCAAGTGACATGCTCGGTGAGCTCAATAACGGGTATGTTCGAGTGGAATCCAGGTCCGTTGTTCATAATGGGGTCGGCATAGCCCTCATGTGGCATTCCACTGCTCCTTAACCCGCCTCCCAATAGATGTCCGAGCCATTCCGAAGACCGACTCAGGTGGCCCGCTGGCCTCCCCTCGATGGAGTTTTCTGTGGGCGTGGCTCAAGGTTAGGATTGAACGAGAAGGTTGAGATGACCCTATCCACTTCGAAGCGGATTGGGCAAGGGCCGCTGGGGCTCATTTGCATTTTCTCCCTTGGCTCTAATTGATGCGAGGCGGCCTCGAGCCCTTCGTGGGCTGGCCTTTGAACCCCGGTCAGTCATTGCTCATGTCAAATGAGGTGACTACCGCTTCATAACGTAACACAAAGTGTTGTGATGCAACAGTTGCATATGCACTGCTTGGATGTATGGGATGAATGTATGGATGCATGCATGAGAATGAATGAATGATCATGCACTAGAAGACAAAAAGGGGGTTTTGTTAAAGTTACCTTGATGGCTCGAGTGACAGGTCTGGGGAGCTCTTTATCGGATATGTTCAAAAGGGATCTATGTCCATCGTTCGTGACGGGGACCGGCATAACCCGCATGGGGCATCCTGTTGCTCCTTACCTATCACCCGGCAGTAGCCTGAGCCGTTCGATCAACTCGAGTGACATGTTGGCCTCTCCTTGATGGAGATTCTATTGGTGGGCCCTTCTAAACCCTACCTGGGAAGATGGAGGGTCATTTGCGTGTGGTTGCACCTTGTTTCCTATGCTTGGGTTGTGGTAGTGGTGGGCCTAGCCTTGGCCATGTCCTGTTAACCAGGCGATGTTTCGTTAGGCAGAGTGTGTCCCATCGCACGCTTCTCCGCATTAAATAGGGGGAAGGGAGAGGGTTTTCCTCCCATTCTTTCGCCTTTCTCCAACTGCTTCCTCTTCCCCTTCCTCTTTTTTGCCAAGCCTGTTTATGTGCCACGACGGTTTCTAGGAGAGAGGAGGGTAAAGAGAGGGAGAGAAAAACTCATAGATTCGTTCACAAATCCGAGGCACAATGTCGAACTAGAGGCCTTCCAGTGTGGATGAAGAGGTGCTGGCCACCTTCGTTGAGAAGGGGCTACTCTTGTCGAAGGAGGTGGCGCATTAGAGGGCTCCTATGCTAAGGGAGGTTGTTTCGCACCCCCAGGCCAATGAGGTCGTATCCTTCCTCACCTTCCACAAGCGTGGGCTCTATTATCCCACGCACTAGTTCCTATGCGGGCTCCTCAATGAGTGGGCCTAGAGTTGCAATACCTCAACTCGACTAGGGTGTTGCACATCGCCAGCTTTGTCACCGTCTGTGAGGCCTTCCTTTGGATGGAGCCGCACGTGGACTTCTTTCGTTGGGTCTTCAGTGGGTGAGCCCTATCTGAGGGGAGGCTGCCCAAAATCACGCCTAGAGTCACATTATAGAATCTGTCAGCCCCCTACCCTACGTACTCCCCTATGACTCCAACCAAGGGTGGCACGACGAGTGGTTCTACATCAGAAACCCGGCGGAGGTGCCATTCTCGATGTTTATCGGAAGAAGACCAGAGAGGAGGGAACCTAGTCATGGGGTCCCGTCGGTTGGTAGAATAAGTTGGAGGTCATCAAGACAGAGCTTCAGAAGTTGGTGCAGCATGGCCTCGATGGGTTGTAGGTCTTCCATACCTTCTTCCACCATTGGGTTTCCCCATTGGTGGAGAGAACGCAGTCGATGTGGGAGTATGCCGGCTTGATGGATCCCGACCATGCATCTCTAGAGGAGTTGTCGAAGGATGAAGTCTGGAGTCGACTCAATCAGGTGCTATAGTTGAGTGATAAAGACTCCCTCGAAGGGATGCCTGATCCCCTTCATGCCACGAACATGTCCAATTTGGTATGCCCCCCTCTTCTTTTTTCGTGACCTTTTCCTTCTTGGTCTTCTTGTTTTGATTGATTTTGAGTTGCCCATTTTGTAGGGACTCACGGGTTATAAATCCCGGCCGCACCCTCTGAGCATCTTTCGAGGGCGGTGGAGGGCATAGCTCAGCAAGATGCTCAAAGGGAGGTGGCGCATGCCAAGAAGAAGAATAAAGCTAAGAAGGATCGGAGGAGGTTTGAAAAGGAGAAGAAGATCAGCCGGTGGGTTCGGGCGAGCGAGAGCCAGAGCGATGTGGAGGTAGAGCTCAAATCGGAGGAGCCCACGGAGATGGGTGGCAATGCGAGTGCCTTTGAGGATGGAGACAGGGGCGCTGTTGTGACCTCAGTGGAGCACCATGAGCCTACGGCCGCATCTATCGGCCACGGGCATGATACGAAGATGTGCGGTGATGTTCCTGAGTCAAGGAAGCGTGCCACAAGCGAAGACACTGCCCTCGAATGAGAAGTGAAGCGAGCACGGTCACCGCACCTTTTGGAGGCATCGTCGGCTCCGCGCCCCCTGCTTCGAGCATGGTGGAGCATGCCGGTCGATTAGGGGGACATGACTGTTCCCCTATGGCTTTGGGGTCGGCATGTGTGTGCGACCCCAATGGGGAGATGCCCTGCTAGTTGCTCTAGTGGTTCCACCATGAGCTGGCGGTCATGGTCGTTTGCAGACCGATCAGGGACCAGCCGGGTAGGCTCCTCCCTCAGCCGTACGAGGGCTCACGAGTCACAACCCGTGAGCGGTCCTCGTTTGGTCAGCTTGTCGTCAGCCAGTCGGAGCTTTAGGGTTCTATCGCTTTTGTCCAGGTATGCATCAATGCTACCTTTTGTTCTCGTAGTTGAGTTTTTGAGTGTGACTATCCTATGCTTTGTTTGATAGCAGCCACAGGCTAGCGGGACTAGGAATCTCCCCACCTCCCATGTGAGAGGAGTGGAGACCCAGCCTACAGCGGGTTGCGATGAGCGACGGAGGAAGCAGGCTTGTGGCGGCGTGACCTTCCTTTCTAGGGGTTACGTCTTCCAGGCCGGTCACGAGTACGGTGGCTATGGCGACGACAGTGATGGCAATGATCCCTATGGTGATGGTAGAGGTCGAGTCGGAGGTGACTCTCATGGTCCCTCCCCCAACAGCTGTGGAGGAGAGGAGGGGAACTGGGTTCCCTGCCTCGCCTGGCGAAGGAGCGCATGGTTTGCCCGCTTGGTCAGAGCTTGAGGGGTCCAAAGGAGCCATGGCTAGGCCAAAGGTGGTGCATCCACCAGCGGGCCATGGAGTCCTAGCGATGGATATCCCCTATGTTGGCGAGGAGGACATCAGGGTGGAGCCGCCGGCCATCCCACCATCCTTGGATCTGGTGATGATCCTGTCATCGCATGATACTGTGATGGCTAGATCTTCTAGCAGGTTGAGGGTGACCCACGAGCTGGTGTGGCCTTGCCCTGGCAAGCCAAGAAAGGCTTGGTTCGTCCTTCGTGACAAGGAGGAGGTGAAGCTCTGGCGCCTTCTCAGGGAGAGAGGACTATTGATGGAGTCCGACCTCGCCCTTACCAAGGCAAGGCTCAAGGAAGCCTTGGAGAGGGTCAAGGTCGTCTATCATGCCATGATAGTTGACCTACCACGCATTGTAGAGGTAAGTTCTCTACATTTTTGGTGTTTGTCCTTGACTCATTGGTCTTTCACTGGTTATCTCAGCATGCCTGCTTCTTGTCACAGGATCTAGAGATGATGTCGATCCATAACTCCTGTTTTCTTTGGAAGGAACACGATCGGATGGAGCAAGAAGAAATGACATCGTGGTAGGTCGATGAGCTCAGGTACTAGCTAGAGTCCACCTACCATGAGTCCCAAGACCGAGCGGCCGAGGTGATGGGAGCGTGGGCGATGGAACTATGTGTGGTCGAGTAGGCAACTGCTGCTGAGCGGGAACTCGGGGCGGTGAAGGTCCACTTGGTAGAGACCAAGGTGGCGCTTCAAAAGTCCTTGGAGGCTTTGGAGGCAGAGCAGAAGGCTGGGTCGGAAGCTGAAGAAGAAGTGGTTGCGCTATGGGGGCAGATGCTCAGGACAGAGGAGTCAAACGCTCGACTGCTTGAGAGGGTGACCTGGCAAGAGGAAGGGCTCTCCATTCTTGAAAGCGCCCATCTTGGTATGTATCTGTTCCACCTACGGTTGATGCCTCAATTTTTTCCCTTAGCTTCTGAATTTGTTGTCTTATTTCTAGAACTTGGTGGAAATATCGGCTCTCTAGAGCAAAGCTGGAGATGGCCAAAGCAGTGGCCGGTCAGAGCACGGAGGCACTAGCCCAATCCCTTGAGGAGTGACACACTCTCAAGGGAGAGCTCAACTAGATTTGCAACATCACGTAGGTGGTCGTCTCTGAAGTGTTTAGGTTAGGACCGAGCACCAGTACGCCCATCGTCCAGCTGGTGGAGGTCCCAAATGAAGTTTGGGCGCTCATCTCCAATGGCATCTTCTATAGGACATCAGGGGTGTTGACCTAGGTGGTGACCCATCACCCCAATCTAGACTTTGTAGCCATCTATAGAGGATATGATGATGGGTGGAGCATAGGCGAAGTCCATGTGCTGGGGGAGAGTTTGGCGCCATATGCATAGATGGTTGCCGAGCAGGTCACCGCATAGTGGGTGATGGACGCTCACCATTCATGTGTGGCTAAAGACGTGTGCTAGGAAGATGTCGTCCAACCTATGGAGGGAGTGGAGACTGGGTCAAAGACGAGCATCGTCCCAACCGGAAGCGAGCTGCCCTCATCCTCATCGACCGTCCCGTCAGCCGATGCCACTAGGGGGCCATAACCAAGTTTAGAGTAGAAATAGTCAGTATATGTAAAAGATGAGTTCATGGGAGAGCCCCCTGTGTGAATAGTTTTACATTCGTGAATATTCCAAATTCGTTTTGTCATGAAATCACTCATGAGGGGAAGCTTGTCCGATCCGCCCTTGTTTTTACCATAGGCATAGGTTACTTTCTTGTCCTTTCTTTTTTCACACCTATGCATTGACCCATAGGCTGCAACCTTAAGAACCCGAGTGTGGCCTGCGAGGCTTAGCTGCTCATAACCGTAGGTCGTGGCAGGGTGTGATCAGTTGGGAGTTTAAAACGCAAGCTACGTAGGGTAATCAAAGAAATGGAATGCCCTTTCGCTTGGGCAATGCCCTTTCATTTGGGCAAAAAGTATTACTACATGATAGTGAAAAAGGAGGGTGGTGTCGCACCCTTGTGGAGCCCCTGAGCGACCCAGGCTAAGAGTTCTCGGGCTAGGGTGCTATAGGAGCAAACATTGAATGGAAAGAAATGGTAAGCCCGAGCTTTAGGGGAAGAAATGACGTAACTATTCAATGTTCCATGTGTTGGTGAGAACGTTGCCGTTGTCGTCCTTCAGCCAGTAGGCGCCTGGTCAGATCACCTCAATCACCGTGTAGGGTTCTTCCCATGGTGGAGAGAGCTTATGTTGGTCCTTGGTGGACTGGTCTCTCCTGAGTATGAGATCACTGACCTTGAGGATCCTCCCCCTGATTTTCATTTATGGTACTTGAGGAGAGTTTGCTGGTAGTTAGCAGAGCGAATGACAGTTGTCTCATGAGCCTCTTTGAGTAGGTTGACCACGTCCTACTAAGCCTCCATGGCTCGGTCTCGGTCAAAAGCCTTCACTCTTGGGGCACCGTGATCAAGGTTAGAGGGCAACACTACTTTAGCTCCATAGGTTAGGAAGAAACATGTGAACCCTGTGGATCGGTTTGGGGTCGTTCTCAGGCTGTAGAGAATCGCTAGGATCTCTACAACCCATCACATGACATTCTTGTTGAGTCGGTCAAAGATGTGGGGCTTGAGTCTCTGGAGGACCATGCCATTGGCCCGCTCGACCTAACCGTTAGTACGTGGATGTCTGATCAAGGCCCAATCGATCCTGATGTCGTATCCATTACAGAAGTCCAGGAACTTCTTTCTAGTGAAGTTTGTTTCATGGTCGGTGATGATATAGTTAGGAACACCAAACCGATAGATGATGTCGAGGAAGAACTTGACCGCCTCTTCTGAGTGGATATTGGTGTTGTGCTTCGCCTCTATCCACTTGATAAACTTGTCCACCACTATGAGCAGGTGAGTGGAGTCGCCCGAGGCCTTTTTGAGGGGTCCAACCATGTTGAGGCCCTAGACCACAAATGGCCAGGTGATGGGGATGGTTTAAAGCTCTTGCGCCAGCAAATGAGTTTGCTAAGCGTGAAACTGGCATCCCTCACACCTGTGGACGACCGCCTCTACATCTTGTAGCATGGTGGGCCTATGAAAACGTTGAAGAAAGGCTTTGCCAACCAACGACCTCGGGGCCGCGTGATGTCTGCAAATTTTGGCATGGACTTCAAGAAGAAGTTGTTTCCCTTGGTCGGTCGGGACGCACTTCATGAGTACTCCCGATGGGCTCCGCTTGTAAAGTTTGTCACCAATGGTGATGAACATCTTGGCGCATCAAGCAATTTGTCGTGCTTTAGTCCTTTTCAGTGGGAGAACCTCCTTGAGGAGGTAGGTGAGTAGTGGTGCTCTCTAGTCGACCAGATTGAGCGCCATCATGATTATGTTTTATTGGACGACATTGCCATGAAGGTGCCTGGGTCGGAGCACCCGAGCGGTTGGTCGGGGTCAGGGCACGTCGGAAGGTCGGATCCCTCAAGTGCTAGATTAGTTTTGGAGTGCGTCTGGACTAAATCCTCCATAACGCGGGTAGACGGCTCATGGAGATCATTGATGAAGACCCCATCTGGAGACAGAGCCCACCTAGCCACTAATTTTTTGAGGAAATCGGCGGCATCATTGTCCTTTTAGGGGACATGATGCAGTTCAATCCCTTGGAATTTGTCCCCAAGCCTGTGCACCTCCTGGTAGTATGCCGCCATGAGAGGGATCTTGTAGGAGGACTCCTTCATGACTTGGTTGATGACCAAATCTAAGTTGCCGCAAACATATAGTCGCATGGCACCGAGCTCAACTGTGATGCGCAATTCGTTGATGAGAGCCTCATACTCTGTGGCATTGTTTGAGGCTAAAAAATGGAGACGGATCATGTAGTGGTGCCTGCTCCCATCCAAGGAGATCAAGGCACCATGACTGACTCATTGAAGTACATCATCCAATACTCATGGGTGATGTCTATGGTCGGGAGCTGGACTTCTGTCCATTCAATGAGAGCCTGAGACTTAATAGCAGTGTGAGGGATATACCCAATGTCATGGTCCATAAGCTCGAGATCCCACTTAGAGATCCATCCCACGACATGGCAGTTATGAACGATGTCTCCCAATAGGTATGAAGTGAGGACTATGACTTCATGGTCGATGAAGTAATGCAGGAGCTTCTGGGTTACCATCAGCATGGCGTATAGAAGCTTCTGAACCTAGGGGTATCAAACCTTGGTGTCAGAGAGTACCTCATCGACAAAGTATACTGGACATTGGACCTTCTGGGGTGTCCTGGCTCCTCCCTCTCGACGACGAGGGTGGCGCTTACAACATGGTTGCTTGTCGCGATGTAGAGGAGGGCTTCTCCCCATTCGGGGGTGACAAGGATTAGTGATGACATTAGTGATGCTTTGAGGCTTTCCAAAGCTAGTTGTACCTCCTCTATCTAGACAAATGCGTCTGTCTTCTTGAGAAGTTTGTAGAGAGGCATCCCCCGTTCGCCTAGTCAGGAGATGAACCGGCTTAGGGCAGCCAAACAGCCAGTGAGCCTCTGTATGCCCTTGACGTTGCGTATAGAGCCCATATTGGAGATGGCCATGATTTTTTTGTGGTGGGCTTCAATGCCATGTAGGACACGATGTATTCGAGTAGCTTCCCCTTCGGAAACCCAAAAACACATTTTTCGGGATTCAATTTGATGCTGAACCTTTGGAGGTTCACGAGTGTTGTGGCCAAGTTTACGATCAGGTCACTGGCTTGAGCCATTTTCACCACTATGTCATCTACATAGACGACAATTGTTGGTTTTAGCCGCTCGACTTGGTCAGGCTAGTTGGGCGGGTCTATTTGGTCGGCAAAGCACCACTGGATGCACCGTTGATAAGTGGCGCCAGTGTTCTTTAGACCAAAAGGCATGGTTACATAACAGCACGAATCATACGAGGTGATGAATGAAGTCACGATCTAGTTGGACTCTTTCATCGTGACCTGGTAGTAGCCAAAGTAGGCATCTAGAAAGGAGAGGATTTTACATCCTGAGGTGGAGTCAATTATCTGGTCTATTGGTGGGAAAAGAAAATGGTCCTTTGGACACGCCTTGTTGAGGCCAGTATAATCAACACATATTCTCCATTTTCTAGTCTTCTTTTTAACAAGAATAGGATTGGCTAGCCAGTCAGAGTGATATACCTCTTTGATGAATCCGGCTGCCAAGAGTTTGGCGATCTCCTCACATATGGCCCTACGCCTCTCATCGTCAAAGTGACACAAGCGTTGCTTGGTGGGCTTTGAGCCCGGAACAAGGCGTAGTGCATGCTCGGTGACCTCCCTTAGTATGTCTGGCATGTCAGAAAGTTTCCACATGAAGACATCACGATTGGCACATAGGAAGTCAGCGAGCTCACTCTCCTATTTGGCTAGGAGCTTGGTCCCAATCCGCACCATCTTGGTCGGGTCGGTGGGGTCGATCCCCACTGCCTTGGTTTCCTTGGTTGGGTGGAAGGCACATGAGGAGGTTGGCTCATTGCAGTTAGGGACTACTAGAGTTGACAAATTCCTAAGCTCTGGGAGCTTGGCGGAGTTGATGACAACAGCAGCGAGCTCATAATGCTCGCGGTCGCATGTATAGGCATGCGAAAAAGGTGCTACCCATGGTGATGATGCCATTCGGTCCTAGCATCTTCAACTTGAGGTAGGTGTAGTTGGGGATGGCCATGAACTTGGTGTAGCATGGCTGCCCAAGATGGCATGGTAGGACCCTAGAAAGTCCACCACCTCAAAGGTGAGGACCACTGAGCAAAAGTTGGCTCGGTCACCAAACATGACGGACAAGTCAATCTGCCTAAGCGAGTACGCCTGTGTCCCCAAGATCATGCCATGAAAGGGAGAGCTCACTGGGCGGAGCTCAGACCGAGGGATGTGCATGGCGTTGAGGGTGTCGACATAAAGGATGTTGAGGTCATTGCCTCTGTCCATCAGCACCTTGGTGAGGCGCTTCCTACGGACGATGAATCGACAATGAGTGGGTAGCGACCTGGTCGGGCAACATGGGAAGGATGGTCTCTCCGATCAAAAGTGATTGGGGAGTCTAACCAGCTAAGGAGAGAGGGGACGGCCGATTCGGTGGCACATGCCTCTCTGTAGTGTACCTTGTGCTAGCGCTTAGAGTGGATGACATTAGATCCCCCAAAGATCATGAGGCATTCCTTGAGGTCGGGGAAGCAATCGTCATCCTTGTCCGCCGTGCCTCCTTTTTTGGCCAGCACCTCCTTGCCTTTCCCTTCCGTTGGCTTGCTGGACTATCACAGAAAGCGCTTGAGGAGCTCACAGTCCTTATAGAGGTGCTTGAAGGGATAAGTGTGGTTGGTACATGGGTTCTCCATGAGCTTGTCAAAGTGGTCGGGCTGGCCCTACTAGGGCTGCTTGCCCGCACGATCTATCATAGCAACCAAGGTTGGGTTAGTCGATCAACGCCGATCCTTCTTGCTCTTCTTCCCCTTTTGTGTAGATGGGCCCTCGCCTTAGTCCTCGTGCTTGGCCTTTTGTGTAGACCACCCCGACCATCTCATCATCAGAGGCATGGTTCGTGACAATGTCGAGCAGGTCATGGGTGGTACAGGTCTTCACACAGCCGAGCTTGTGGATCAAGGACTCGTAGGTCATCCGAGAGAGGAACGCGTTGATGATGTCCGTGTCGACGACATCAGGAAGGGAGTTGCACCACTTTGAGAACCTATAGATGTAATTCCATAGGAACTCGTTGGGCTCCTGCTAGCAACTCTTGAGGTCCCAGGAATTCCTAGGACGGACATATGTCCCCTAGAAATTGCCAATGAAGACTCTCTTGAGATCTGCCTAGTCATGGATGCTGTCGGGCAGAAGGAATTTGAGCCATGCTCATACATGCTCCCCCATGCAGATGGGGAGGTACTAGATGATGAAGTGGTCATCATCTACTCCTCCAGCTCGGCAGGCAAGCTGGAAGTCTTTGAGCCATATACTAGGGTTGGTCTCCTTGGAGTTTCTAACGATGTTGGTGGGTGGTCGGAAGCGATATGGGAACGTCGCTCTCTGGATATGACAACCAAAGGCCCGTGGCCCTAGGCCATTTGGGCTGGGGCTACAGTTGTTTGGTCGGTCTCCACACCTAGGGTGTGTGTCCCCACACTCCTCAATGGTTAGGCTGAGATCCGCGCTGCCTGCTCTCACAGCCACTCGATAGACGTTATCATCGTGCCAAGCATGGCGTCGATTGTTGATGATGCAGCGAGTGTCATGGTTCGGCCCAAGACATTCGCACATATGTGGCCGGTGTGGAGCGGGCGCCGGGTCGGGCTGTGGTGTAGCCATGGCCTCTTGCCCCACTCCTGGCAACTGTAGTGGCGAGTGGATAGAGCGATTCGATTAGTGTAGCCCTAGTCCCCTAGTGGGGCATGAGACCGTGAGCTGGTGTCGTGACGTGGAGCTCTCTGCCTGCTGAATAGCAGCGTTCTCTACCAGTGTCTGGAGGTTCTGGTGGATTGGTTGTTCCTACGGGTCCATAAGATTGGGGAGGCCACATAGAAGCATCACGCAGCAACGATGTTCTGGCCAGCTCAAGCAAACTGAGGGTCGTTCCCTCCATCTAGGATGTTGTGATGGACTTGACAGGCACGACCTCGGGCGTCGCCTGCTGGGTTATGCGCATGTGACACAGCATGCTACGTCGAGCACTCTAGCGTAGGTGGTGGCTGGCTATACCACCTTTGTTGTAACTCCTCGCCGTGCCTCTACACACGCGCGAGGGCCTCCGCGTGAAGGTCTAGAGGGGTGTGAGTCTGTAGAGACTCCGCTACCACCGGTGGCTGTCTCGGAGCATCAGCCATGGCACACTCTCGGGACAGAGGGTGGCTAGGTGCCACGAGGTCGCTGATGCTGGAGCCATCGCTTTTGACCTCATGATCCATGAGGTCATGAAAGGAGGCGGGTGTGTAGCCCGCCATCCCCACGAATTCAGATGTGAGAGGGGGCGGCGTGAGCATCCTTCGGAGCCCCCACGCGTACACGTCCGTGGTGGAAGTGAAGCCGTAAGGGAACTGGTAGCACGGCGGTCACGGTGGGGACAACAGGGTCCCTCTAGAGAGTCAGCGGAAGGTATTAAACAGCGAGTAAAGAATAACATGTACATTACTCATTGTGGAGTTTGAGCACAGAATGGGCTCAAGGCGAGGCACGAGTGTCTCGATGTTGGGGTCGTTGAGTGGCCCAGGGCCGGTGGAGAGCGCTCCTCCTCTAGTGGACGCTGGGATGAGCGCCTCTTTGTGGAGGCACAGTATGCCAAGCTGGTCGACGACGAAGTCCAGACTCCCTTAGAGGAAAGTCTAGAGCTGCTGGAAGACAGGAGGAACCCACATCCCAACAGATGGGAGCATAGGAAACTCTAGTGAGCCAAAGCGAATCGTATCGCTTGAGCCCACCATGCCGAAGATGGTGGAAAGGTGGGCCATCCAATGACCAAAAGTATGAATGCACGGCATCCTCCCCATGGACGGCGCCAACTGTCGGTGCAAAAAGTG
Organism: Miscanthus floridulus; assembly: GCF_019320115.1. Taxonomy (NCBI): domain Eukaryota; kingdom Viridiplantae; phylum Streptophyta; class Magnoliopsida; order Poales; family Poaceae; genus Miscanthus; species Miscanthus floridulus. The sequence continues at coordinate 65,041,046 of NC_089592.1, read as the reverse complement.
ACCAACAAGTAAATATTTGTAGTTTTGCCGTGCGTTGTTATCGGATGTGGCTTAGCACTCAATGACACATGATTTATACTGGTTCAGGCAATGTGCTCTATGTCTAGTTTTAGTCGGTTGGTAACTTTATTCCTGAGCCCATGTGCTCAAAGTTTGTTGTAGGGTTATAAACGAGTAGGAATGAGAAGGGGGTGTTAGAGGCCCAGTCAAACTCTAAACCAAATGGGCGAGAGTGACGGGTGCTCTAACGTGTGTTAAGTATTACAGCGTTTGCGCTGTGTAACTAGGGGTTCTAGAACCATTGAGCTATTCAAGTGCTCAGGTTGTCTAGAGCCAGAGAGAACATCTAGCCTCGTTTCTTTCGAGGGCCGAGAGAACGCCATCTAGAGAGGAGAGAGCACATCCCCTTTTATAATTGAAGGGGATGGCCTTATAAGTTAGAGAAAGGGAGAATGGATATGTGTGCTACCTAGGCTTGTTGCCCACGCTATTGGGTACGAGACGGTCGTCGGCACCCACAATACTGTTTATATCAGACACATGTGGCATGCTCTACTGTGTTCACCTGGTACGGTAAACGTCGGCGCCTATAATACTGTTTGTACTCTAACACGCCTGGAAGGTTGCATAGTGCTCGTCTGGCATGACATGGTGGCACTGTCCTGAAGGCGCGCAAGGCATGGCAGGGTATGGTCATCGGTATTGTGGTTGACTTGAACGCCTTACCTTATCTGCTTTGCCTGATCCATGGACCCTCACTGAGCGGGCGTCCCCAGTCGGCCGTTCTCAGTTGGCTCCAACCAGGTCGGTCGGGGAAGAATCATGAGTAGAGGTCCGGCGTATCCCCAATCGAAAAAGGAGGTCAGAGTCGGACTATGTCCCCACCTTGGGCAGGCCTTCTGGTCGGGGACCGGATCGTTGTCCTGGCCTATCATTATGTTCCTAGGCCGGCCCAGGAGGGGCGCGTTTGTCACGATGCCGTCTGCTGGGCCAAACTTTTTGCATGGAAGCGGGTCCATTGGGGACACTGGGTTTATGAACCCGACACGACCACTCATCGAACTCGGAGAGACACAGACCGAGAGGCAAGCAAAACATGGGCACTTTTGCTGCCACGATTCGCTCGCGCGTCGTGGCCGACCGAGGCGGGGGTCACGGTTGCGGCGCGGGGGCAACTGACGATGGGCATGGCATTTTGCGGTGGAGTCAATGTGATCGGCTAGCCGGCTAGGGCTGGCCCTGCCCCGGGTGTCCTCCACCTTCTGGGTCGGTGCTCCTCTATATCGTCCGTTCGACACACGGCGACTGCCCCCCGCTTTAGTCCTGTTCGGCAAGACTTACTGCTGATGCGGCTGATTTGTATGACTGATTTGTTGTGAGAGAAAAACAATGTTCCTATGGCTGAAAAGTAGAGCTGATTCTGGCTGATAAGCTTAAGCGAACATTTTTTACTGTAGCAACGTATTGTCAAATCATGAACTAAGTAGGATTAAAAAATTTATCTCGTAAATTAGTCTCAATGTGTGTATTTATTTTTATAATTAGTCTATATTTAATACTCTATATGTCCAAATATTTAATATGATAAGAGTTAAAGTTTAGGAGGGGAAAATAAACATAGCTTTTAGTTTACCGGAGGAGCTAGGATACTACAGTACAGCATACTACAGAGCACGCTGCACTGCGTCTGCTTCTAGATTCCCACTGCACCGCTCCTTCGTGCGAATACACACGTGCCAGGACAGTAGACGTCCGGCGTCCGGGACAGATATGCTATGATTCTTCTCGTGATTCGTGAAAAAGTACTGTTGGGCAGTCGCAATGCTAGAAACTACGTATAGTTTCTATACCTATTAATTTTTATAGACACTATGTATAGAAACCATGGTTTCAATGGATAGTTTCTACAGAACAACTTTTTATCCAATCACATACACTCTCTCTCCATTCGCTACCAATCACATCCCTTCGTGTCTTGGTTCTCGTGTAGACATGGTTTCTAACTTAGACCCAGTTTCTATGATTTTTGTTCTCTCTCTTCAATAACTATCTTGCCACATCAGCAAAATGCTTAGGTGGCAGTACAATTAATACCCATAGAAACTATAGTGGTTTCTGCATTAGGAGTGCCCTAATTTGTGTGACAGAAAAATATTATTTTAACTAAAAATTTATCATTTATGATAAACCACAGTCAAACGAACGTGCTATCAGCGGGTCTGCGACGGTCAGCCAGAATCCAAATTCACTCCACCCGGGCTGTTCAGTCGATTTGTCAACGGCCATCTAATTGGCAAGTCGTACCTGGTATGAGCTAGGGCGATGAATTGGCGAGCCCTGGGTTGTGTTTGGCTGGTATTAAATTTACTTCTGCTAATTTATACGCCTGGTTCGTCGTTAGAAGAGATGGGAAAGGTATATAACACGGTGCTTGAACCACGTCTCGGGTTCGCAGGTTTATATAATAATTGTCAAAACGTGGCTGGTGAAGGGTCACCACGTTGCTTATTTTATTGTTTGACTTCGTTTCCATCTTGACTGGGTTGCGTTAGATAAGGGTAGAATAGTTATTTTAGTTCCTCAACTATTACTCGACGCTTAGTTTCATCTTTGAACATTTAAAATGGCCGTTTTAGTCCTTAAACTCTACTTTTAGGCTCAATTTTATTCTAGAACTATGAATACGATGGTTTTAGTTCTCAAACTTTGTATTTTGGGCTTAATTTCATTTATAAACTATCATTTATTTTGTTCTTTAAACTTTTATTTTCAACTCAACTTTGTTTACGTTCTATATGGAACGCTGCATTGTTGCACCTCGTTAGCTCCAACACCACCGGCGATTGGAGATAGAAAAATAATATTCATCCAAAAACTATTTCGTGGCCATTAATAATTCAAAGCTGTTACTTTTAGTGTTACCTTATAATAGTACCATTTATATATATCCCACAAAATAATATTTGTGGGGGCAATTACAGTTGCATCGAACACTATTTATTCTTTAAGATACATGGATATATTGAAATAATAGCAGATCTATAATTTTGATCATTTATGAAAAAAATTGTGCCTAAAATATAAAATTTTCCTTTTAAATAGACAAAATTGAGTTGAAAATAAAAGTTAAATGCACTTTGATAGTTTATGGATGAAATTGAGCCCAAAATACAAAATTTGAGTACTGAAACGATCATCTTTATAGTTGTAGGATGAAATTGAGCCTACAACTTAAGTTTGAGGATCTAAACGGCCATTTTAAAAAGAGTAAAATACACCGGAGGTCCATTAACTTTCGGTGAAATGTCATCTAGGTCCATCAACTTTGAAACTGCATTTTTGGGTCCATTAACTTTCGTTTGGTGTCATCTAGGTCCATCAACTTTGAAACTGCATTTTTTGTCTATGAACTTTTAAAATGGTTCACTGCAAGTCCACGCATGCATGCATGCACGTCGGCTTCGGCTGCAGTACAGGAGCGGCTGCAGTACAGTAGCATGCACCCGATCGATCTCCAGCTTGTAATCACACTGCCTTGTAAACTCTTTGCAGTCTGTTACAAGGGTGAAGCCATATATCTGCACAATGCCGTTGAAGCTTGATGATGGCTGGAACAACATTCAGTTGAACCTCGCTGATCTGACAAAAAGGGCGTATGGCAAGCGTGATTCGCATTGAAAGCTTCACTTCTCTTCAGCGTCAGCCGTGCCGACTGCCGACTGCTGCGTACTGCTTCAGAAAATCTGAGCCTATTTGTGTTACGTATCAGTATCAACCGAAACTGTTCGTGTGGTTCACACGAGCAACTGAAATCATTTGGACTGGGCGCAATGATCAGAATTTATCGGTGGCCTTTCTCTTTTCAATGGGGATTGCAGATTCGTGTTGGTCTGTTGGAAAACGTCATGTGCTACGGAACGGCTGAGCTCTGAAGCTAGCGTTGTGGCTTTCTAGTCGGCGAGCAAATGGTTGGGCAACACGTGCTGCGGCCTACAACAGACCAAGGCCGCCAGGGGACCAGTGCGGCGGGCGGGCCGGCGGTGACCAGTGACCACCCACCAGCAGCCGCGCGGCCCCGGCTCATGTGCCGCGCCCGCGCGCCATGCCAGCCCGGGCCACGGCCGCGCGCGGCGCCCGCGCCCACCGTGCCGGACCACGCAGTGCAGGCACGTCCGTCCGTCCGCGTCCGTGCCGCAGGGGGCGTGCCTGGCCGTGGAACGCTTTGCGCTCCCGGCGTCCAAGGCGCTGCGCGCGGCCGTAGCGCCAAAAGCTGGCGTACCTGTACTGGTACCCAGCATGTAGTATTGAGTGGCGGGCCGGCGGCCGGCGCAGGCAGCAGGTCGGTTACTTGCCGTTGTGGCCGGTAACGCGACTGCCTCGCGGCCGGGTCCACGTCATAAATGACGAACGGACGGATGGATAGATAGATAGATCATCGTGCCATGGCATGGCACTGCATTGGCATCGCCGCATCGCAGGCCGATTGCAGCTGATCTCTGAATAACGTGACCACTTGTTGCAGCATCGGCCGCCCCTCTACCACGAGCATCAATAGATGCTTGTCTAGAAACCGTAGCATTGTTTGCTCGCACCCCCAATTTATTCTGGACACACACGAACATCCAAACTTGGAATGGGAATTGATATGAAATTCCAGCTCCAGCGTTTGAATTGAAACCAGACAGTAAAAGCTGGCGACCGTGGCCGGCGAACCCGGTGGCAACACGTACTGGCATAGCGATCCTAGGACAACGAGAGACCCACCAGACCAGACGCAACGCAAGGCCAAACAAGAAGACACCAGTTACAAACAGCTCCATCCAAAAGCCTCGCGCGGTCGCGTCCGTGTCACCCTCATGCTCGTCCGGTCATGCTCGTGCGTGCATGCATGCACGCCCAAATCTCGCCGGCGCCCGGTTCCAAACGCTGCGGCGAAGACAAGCCGCCCCTGCCCCGGCCACTCCTCGACACGCCGCCGTCGCCACCTGCCATATCTGCGCCTGCGCGTCGCCGTGGGTGTGGGACGGAGCTGATGGGAGGTAGCGCACGCATGCAGCCGGCGCCCCGGGGTCCATGCGTCCATGTCCGTCCAGCCTCCAGCGGCAGGTGGTGGTGGTAGACTGGCAGCTGGTAGGGTTGGGAGCGCGCCCGGCCCCCGCGCGGGATCGATCGGTCTCTCGGCATGCACCTGGATCCCCGCCTCCATGACCATCCCTTGCTGCCGCACCGCATGGTACCCGTGTGCGTTCGTGCACCCGTGCATGCATCCCATCGGCCGCGGCTGCGTGCGGGCCTTAGACCAGCTAGTGTCCATGCGACGCGACCGATGGGGGCGCTGGAGATCGATCGGGTGCATGCTACTGTACTGCAGCCGCTCATGTACTGCAGCCGAAGCCAACGCGCATGCATGCATGCGTGGACATGCAGCGAACCATTTTAAAAGTTCATGGACTAAAAATGCAGTTTCAAAGTTGATGGACCTAGATGACACCAAACGAAAGTTAATGGACCCAAAAATGCAGTTTCAAAGTTGATGGACCTAAATGACACTTCACCGAAAGTTAATGGACCTCCGGTGTATTTTACTCTTTTAAAAATTTAGGGATGATATTGAGTCTCGGCTAATAGTTGAGGGACCAAAATAGCTATCGTGCCTAAGATAAACCACTCGTCGGAAATTAAAAAAAAGGGGGCTACGATTCGAAATCAGCAGTGCCTTCATCACGAACAACTCTGACGAGTTTTACTACGACCTTTTTTCATTCTTTGTCGTGGTTTGTGCTTTCTCTCGCAGGATATTTTAGGTTTTTACTTGGCGACGGAATATTGATTTGTGATGGGATTTACGTCATGTTTAGTTAGATAGTCTAGAGCAACTCCAAAGACTCTTTATATCATTCTTAGTTTATAAATACAAATAGTGATTTTGGTAAAAAATATCCTCCAACAACATCTTTAGGCCTTATTTAGATGCATGTATATTCACTTCAATTCACATGTGGTGGAGTGGATTGGGATGAAACTTAGTTTAATTCCACGTACTCCAATCCACTTCAACACACATGATTTAAGATGGATACATGTGCATCCAAACAAGACCTTAATTGGATCTTCAAATATAGACATCATCTATTCTAGATTTCTGGCTAGCCAGAGAACGAAGATGGCTCTCTAAGGCGCACATAATAGAAAAAGCTATTGGAGGATGCAAATATAATATATATATATATAACAATTTTTACTCAAATAACTCTTCTAGTGATGATTTATTAGAGAGTAAATTTTAGAAAGACTCTTAAAGATGCTCTTTATATGCAAAAGTCATTGATTATTAGCTAGCTAATTATTAGTAAGATATTGTTTGGATCCAACTGCTTAGAGCATCTACAAAGGTAACTAAAAATAATCTGAAAAATCTAGTTTTGCAATCTTTCCAGTATTAGAAAGGAAAAAAGTAACTCTATCACCAATTGTTTTTTAATAATTTGCACCTAAAAATGAAAAATAGTATCCATTTGAAGAATTTTGTCACTGCTCGTGCCACACGGACACTGCACCATTCCGCAGCTAGCCGCCCCACAACCAGCCATCTACCAACACCTAACTGACACCAAGATCTTTCTAAGACAGGATCTCCGTTGCTGGCTCTATCTCGCAATATTATTCTTTGATCTGAAAATATGGTGACCGTAGATCCCATTCTGTCGAACCTCCTAGGCGACATAGAGGAAACCGTGACTGTCATCCTTGACACCTTAACTCACGGCTAGAACCTACAAAATAGAATCTCCATTTATTCTCAGATATGAAAATAGTACAAGAGATTCAATTCTGATGAACTTCACGGTGGCGGTAAGGGAAATTGAGTAATGAAAAAATAATTGCCACCCCCATAATATCGAGTAGTCATGCTTTGCGTATCGTTAATGTGTGGATGCCTTTTAGTTTTAAGATATGGAGTTGTTGTAGGAGATTTTTTTTCCATCCTGTCCAAAAATCAAGATTAGGACTAGCTTTAATAAACTATTGGAGATGCTCTAATAGGTAGTTAAATAGTTGGTTGAGGGTGTATATAAACTTTTATAAGGTGCACACACATATCAGAATTTAAACTTTAAATCTTTAACCAATAGTTTGGCTGATAAATTTTAATGCGGATATATTTGTAATTAAATATGCTATATGACTATCATAAGTTTATAAGTATAAATAATACTGTCGGTGTGAAAAGTTATCAACACGTAATATTTATAGTTTTGCCGTACGTTGTGATCGGATGTAGCTAGCACTCAATGACACAGGGTTTATACTAGTTCAGGCAACGTGCCCTACGTCCAGTTTGAGTTGGTCGGTGACGTTATTCCTGAGCTCAGGTGCTCGAAGTTTGCTGTGGGGTTACAAACGAGAGGGAGTAAGATGGTGGGTATCAGAGATCCGATCGGACTCCAGACCGAAGGGCCAAGAGTGACGGGAGCTCCGACGTGCGCTAAGTGTTCGAGTGTATGCTTTGTTTGACTTTAGAGTTCTAGAGCCAAGCAGAGAGAATCAGAGTGATTCGTTTGTTGTTTGTTGGAATCCTCCTTCTTTTGGAGAGAGCGCATCCCGTTTTATATATGTAGGGGACGACCTTACAAGAGAGAGAGTGTGAGAGAAAGAGAAGTGTGTGTGCTACCTAGTCTTGTTGCCCACGTCATCGGGTACAAGGTGGTTTGTCGGCGCCCACAATACTGTTGATGCCCAGACGCATGTGGTAGGCTCCATCGTATTCTTCTGGTATGGCCAATGTCGGCACCTACCATACTGTAGAACAAATGTCGACGCCCATAACACTATTCGTGTCCTGACATGTCAGAAGGTTGCAAAGTGCCCTTCTGACATGGCCTGACAATACTGTCCTACGGGTTTACAGGGTATGGTCCTCAGTATTGTGGTTGACTTGAGAGTCCTGGCTTCCTTGCTCCACCTGATTCTTTGGGTCCTTACTGAGCGGGAGTCACCGTTTGGTTGTTTCCCAGTCGTCTCCGACCTCGCTGGTTGGAGAAGAGCTATAAGCAGAGGCTCGGTAGCCTTCCGGCCAAAGAGGCAGACCGGGGTCGGAAGCGAGCGCCGTTCCTCCTTGGTCAGGCCTTTCAGTCGAAGAGGTAGGTCGGAGTCAGAAGCGAGCATCGTCCACTCCTTGTCCAGGCCTTCCGGTCGAGAGGCGGGCCAGAGTCGGAAGCGAGCGCTGTTCCTCCTCGGCCAGGCCTTCCGGTCGAAGAAGCGGGCCGGGGTCGAAAGTGATCGCCGTTCCTCCTTGGCCAGGCCTTTCGGTCAGAGAGGTGGGTCGAGGTCGGAAACGAGCGTCATTCCTCCTTGGCCAGGCCTTCCGATCTGAGACTGGGTCGCCCTTCTGGCCTGTCGTTAGGTATTTGGGCCGGCCCAGGAGTTGCACGTCGTTTGCAACGTCGTCTGCTGGGCCAAGCTTTTTGCTAGGAAGTAGGTCCATGAGGGACCCCTGGTTTATGAACCCGACAGGAGTCCCCGGGTGATTCGGATAGAATTGTCTAGGGGATTTTTATTTTGACAGCGGGTGCGCATGAGCGCACCTGTAGGTGTAGCCCTCGAGCCCCCGGGTGATTCGGGTAGAATTGTCTGGGGGGTTTTGTTTTGCCAGCGGGGGGAATTTTTCGTTTTGATAGGGGGTGCGTGCGAGCGCACCCGTGGGTGTAGCCCCCGACCCCCCGGGCGATTCGGGTAGAATCGTCTGGGGGGTTTTCATTTTGCCCATGGGGGAATTTTTTTATTTTGACAGTGGGTGCGTGCGAAGGTCCACTTGGCGAAGACCAAGGCGGTGCTTCAGAAGTGCTTAGAGGCTTTGGAGGCAGAGCAGAAGGCCCGATCAAAAGCTGAATAAGAAGTGGTTGCGCTCCGGGGGTAGATGCTTGGGACAGAGGAGTCGAACACTCGACTGCTTGAGAGGATGACCCAGCAAGAGGAAGGGCTCTCCATTCTTGAAAGCGCTCATCTTGGTATGTATCTGTTCCACCTATGGTTGATGCCTCAATTTTTTCCCTTTGCTTCTGAATTTGTCGTCTTATTTCTAGAACTTGGTGGAAAGATCGGCTCTCTGGAGCAAGAGATGGAGACGACCAAAGCAGAGGCCGGTCGGAGCGTGGAGGCACTAGCCTAGTCCCTTGAGGAGTGACACACTCTTGAGGGAGAGCTCGACTAGATTTGCAATGTCACATATGTGGTCGTCTCTGAAGTGTTCGGGTTGGGACCGAGCACCAGTACGCCCGCCGTTCAGCTGGCGGAGGTCCCGAATGAAGTTCGGGCGCTCATCTCCGATGACATGTTCTACGGGACATCGGGGGTGTTGACCTCGGTGGTGACCCATCACCCCATCTGGACTTGATGGCCATCTATAGAGGGTATGGCGATGGGTGGAGCATAGACTAAGTCCATGTGCTGGGGGAGAGTTTTGTGCCATATGCACAGATGGTCACCAAGCAGGTCATCGCGTAGTGGGTGATGGAGGCTCACCATTCGTGCGTGGCTAAAGACGTGTGCAGGGAAGATGCCATCCAACCTATGGAGGGAGTGGAGACTAGGTCGGAGGCGAGCATCGTCCTGACTAGAAGCGAGCTACCCTCATCCTCGTCGACTGTCCCATCAGCCGATGCCGCCGGGGGGCCATAACAGAGTTTAGAGTAGAAATAGTCAGTATATGTAAAAGATGAGTTCATGGAGGAGCCCCCTGTGTGAACAGTTTTACATTCGTGAATATTCTAAATTTATTTTGTGATGAAATCACTCATGAGGGGAAGCTTGTCCCATCCGCACTTGTTTTTACCCTAGGCATGGCTTAGTTTCTTGTCCTTTCTTTTTCACACCTACGCGTTGACCCATAGGCTGCAACCTTAAGAACCCGGGCATAGCCCATGAAGCTTAGCTGCTCTTAACCGTAGGTCATGGTTGGGTGTGATCAGTCGGGAGTTTAAAACACAAGCTACGTAGGGTAATCAAAGAAATGGAATGCCCTTTTGCTTGGGCAATGCCCTTTCGTTTGGGCAAAAAGTATTACTACATGATAGTAAAAAAGGAGGGTGGTGTCGCACCCTCGTGGAGCCCCTGAGCAACCTAGGCTGAGAGTTCTCGGGTTGGGGTGCTATAGGAGCAAACATTGAATGGAAAGAAACAATAAGACCGAGCTTTAGGGGAAGAAACAACGTAACTATTCAATGTTCCATGTGTTGGTGAGAACGTTGCCGTTGTCTTCCTTCAGCCAGTAGGCGCCTGGTCAGATCACCTCGGTCACCATGTAGGGTCCTTCCCATGGTGGAGAGAGCTTATGTTGGGCCTTGGTGGACTGGTCTGTCCTGAGTATGAGATCACCGACCTCGAGGATCCTCCCCCTGATTTTTCTTTTATGGCACTCGAGGAGAGTTTGCTGGTAGTTAGTAGAGCGAATGACAGTTGTCTCATGAGCCTCTTTGAGTAGGTCTACCGTGTCCTACTGAGCCTCCACAGCTCGGTCTCGGTTGAAAGCCTTCACTCTTGGGGCACCATGATCAAGGTTGGAGGGCAACACTGCTTCAGCTCCATAGGCTAGGAAGAAACGTGTGAACCCTGTGGATTGGTTCAGGGTCATTCTTAGGCTCCATAGAATCGCTAGGATCTCTACAACCCATCGCCCATTATTCTTATTGAGTTGGTCGAAGATGCGGGGCTTGAGTCTTTGGAGGACTATGCCATTGGCCCACTCAACCTAACCATTAGTACACGGATGTCTAACCAAGGCCCAATCGATCCTGATGTCGTATCCATCACAGAAGTCCAGGAACTTCTTTCCAATGAAGTTTGTTCCATGGTCGGTGATGATATAGTTAGGAACACCAAATCGATAGATGATGTCGAGGAAGAACTTGACCGCCTCTTCTGAGCGGATATTAGTGATGTGCTTCGCCTCTATCCACTTGATAAACTTGTCCACCACTACGAGCAGGTGAGTGGAGCCGCCTAAGGCCTTTTTGAGGGGTCCGGCCAAGTCGAGGCCCTAGACCATGAATGGCCAGGTGATGGGGATGGTTTAAAGCTCCTGCGCCAGCAAATGAGTTTGTTGAGCGTGGAACTGGCATCCCTCACACCTACGGACGATCGCCTCTGCATCTCGTAGTGCGGTGGGCCTATAAAAACCTTGGCGAAAGGCTTTGCCAACCAATGACCTCGGGGCCACGTGATGTCCACAAATTTTGGCATGGACTTCAAGAAGAAGATGTTTCCCTTGGTCAATCAGGACACACTTCATGAGTACTCCCAATGGGCTCCGCTTGTAAAGTTTGTCACCAATTGCGACAAACATCTTAGCGCATCGAGCAATTCATCATGCTTTAGTCCTTTTCAGTGGGAGAACCTCCTCGAGGAGGTAGGCAAGTAGTGGTGCTCTCCAGTCGACCAGATTGAGCACCATCATGATGATGTTTTATCAGACGACATTGCCATGAAGGTGCCTGGGTTGGAGCACCCGAGCGGTTGGTCGGGGTCGGGGCACGTCAGAAGGTCAGAGCCCCCGAGTGCTAGATTGGTGTTGGAGTGCGTCTAGACCAAATCCTCCATAACACGGGCAGATGGCTCATGGAGATCGTTGATGAAGTCCCCATCTAGAGACAGAGCCCGCCTAGCCACCAATTTTACTAGGAAATCGGCGGCATCATTGTCCTTTCAGGGGACATGATGCAGTTCAATCCCTTGGAATTTGTACTCAAGCCCGCGCACCTCCTGGCAGTATGCCACCATGAGAGGGATCTTGCAGGAGGATTCTTTCATGACTTGGTTGATGACCAACTCCGAGTCGCCGTGGACATATAGTCGCATGGCACTGAGCTCAACAGTGATGCGCAATCCATTGATGAGGGCCTTGTACTCTGCATCATTGTTTGAGGCTGAAAAATGGAGATGGATCATGTAGCGGAGCCTACTCCCATCCAAGGAGATCAGAACCACTCCAGCCCCCGAGCCAGGCACCATGACCAACCCGTTGAAGTATATCATCCAATACTCGTGGGTGATGTCTATGGTCGAGAGCTAGACTTCTGTCCATTTGGCGATGAAGTCAGCAAGAGCCTGAGACTTAATAGTAGTGCGAGGGATATACATGATGTTGTGGTCCATAAGCTCAAGATCCCACTTAGAGATCCATCCCGCGGCATCACTATTGCGGATGATGTCTCCCAGCATGTATAAAGTGACGACCATGACTTCGTGGTCGGTGAAGTAATGCAGGAGCTTTTGGGTCACCATCAGCACGGCGTATAGAAGCTTCTGAACCTAGGGGTATCGAACCTTGGCATCAGAGAGTACCTCACCGACAAAGTATACTGGTCATTGGACCTTCTGGGGTGTCCTGGCTCCTCCCTCTCGATGACGAGGGCAGCGCTTACAACATGGTTGCTTGCCACAATGTAGAGGAGGGATTCTCCCTATTCGGGAGCGACGAGGATTGGGGACGACATCAGTGATTCTTTAAGGCTTTCCAAAGCCTACTGTGCCTCCTCTATCTAGACGAATGTGTCCGTCTTCTTGAGAAGTTTCTAGAGAGGCATCCCTCATTCGCCTATTGAGGAGATGAACTGGCTTAGGGTGGCCAAACAGCCGGTGAGCCTCTGTATGCCCTTAACATTGCGTATAGGGCCCATATTGGAGATGGCCATGATTTTTTTGGGGTGGGCTTCGATGCCACGCTCGGACACGATGTATCCGAGCAGCTTCCCCTTCGGAAACCCAAAAACACATTTTTTGGGATTTAATTTGACGCTGAACCTTTGGAGGTTCATGAATGTTGTAGCCAAGTTTGTGATCAGGTCGCTGGCTTGAGCCGGTTTCACCACTATCATCTACATAGACGGTAATTGTTGGTTTCAGCCACTCAACTTGGTCAGGCTGGTCAAGCGGGTCAATTTGGTCAGCAAAGCATCGCTGCATGCACCGTTGATAAGTGGTGCCAACGTTCTTCAGACCAAAAGGCATGGTTACATAACAGTATGAACCATATGGGGTGATGAATGAAGTCGTGATCTAGTCGGACTCTTTCATTGTGACCTGGTGGTAGCCAAAGTAGGCATCTAGAAAGGAGAGGATTTCACATCCTAAGGTGGAGTCGATTATCTGGTCTATTGGTGGGAAAGGAAAATGGTCCTTTGGAATCGCCTTGTTGAGGCCAACATAATCAACACACATTCTCCATTTCCTAGTCTTCTTTTTAACAAGAATAGGATTGGCTTGCTAGTCAGAGTGATATACCTCTTTGATGAATTCAGCTGCTAAGAGTTTGGCCCTACGCCTCTCGTCATCAAAGTGATGCAAGCGTTGCTTGGTGGGCTTTGAGCCCAGAACAAGGCGTAGTGCATGCTCGGTGAGCTCCCTTAGTATGTCCAGCATGTTAAAAAGTTTCCATGCGAAGACATCATGATTGGCACGTAGGAAGTCGGTGAGCTCACTCTCCTATTTGGTTGGGTGCTTGGTCCCAATCCACACCATCTTGGTTGGGTCGGTGGGGTCGATCCCCACCGCCTTGGTTTCCTCGGTCGGGTGGAAGGCACATGAGGAGGTTGGCTCATTGCAGTCAAGGACTGCTAGAGTCGACAAATTCCTAAGCTTCGAGAGCTTGGTGGAGTTGGTGACAGCAGCAGCGAGCTCATAATGCTCGTGGTCACACATATAGGCGTGCAAAAATGTGCTACCCATGGTGATGACGCCATTCGGTCCCAGCATCTTCAACTTAAGGTAGGTGTAGTTGGGGATGGCCATGAACTTGGCGTAGCATGGCCTCCCCAAGATGGCATGGTAGGACCCTAGAAAGTCCACCACCTCAAAGGTGAGGACCTCCGAGCAGAAGTTGGCTCAGTCACCAAACATGACAGACAGGTCAATCTACCTAAGCGGGTACGCCTGTGTCCCTGGGATTACACCGTGAAAGGGAGAGCTCACTGGGTAGAGCTCTGACTGGGGGATGCGCATGGTGTTGAGGGTGTCAACATAGAGGATGTTGAGGCTGCTGCCTCCATCCATCAGCACCTTGGTGAGGCGCTTCCTGTGGACGATGGCCTCCTTGCCTTTCCCTTCCTTTGGCTTGTCGGACTACCGCAGAAAGCGCTTGAGGAGCTCATAGTCCTTGTAGAGGTGCTTGACGGGGTAAGCGTGGTTGGTACATGGGCTCTCCATGAGCTTGTTGAAGTGGTCGGGCTGGCCCTACTGGGGCTGCTTGCCCGCACGATCAGTCACAGCGACCAAGGTTGGGTTAGTCGATTGGCGCTGATCCTTCTTGCTCTTCTTCCCCTTTTGTGTAGAGGGGCCCTCACCTTGGTCCTCATGCTTGGCCTTTTGTGTAGACCACCCCGACCACCTCATCGTCAGAGGCATGGTTCGTGACGATGTCAAGTAGGTCATGGGTGGTACAGGGCTTCACATAGCTGAGCTTGTGGATCAAGGACTCATAGGTCATCCCAGAGAGGAACACGCTGATGATGTCCGCGTTGACGACATCAAGAAGGGAGATGCACCGCTTTGAGAACCTATGGATGTAATTCCGTAGGGACTTGTTGGGCTCCTGCTGGCAACTCTTAAGGTCCTAGGAATTCCTAGGATGGACATATGTCCCCTAGAAATTGCCAACAAAGACTCTCTTGAGATCCGCCTAGTCATGGATGTTGTTGAGCAGAAGGAATTCGAGCCATGCTCGAACATGCTCCCCACACAGATGGGGAGGTATTGGATGATGAAGTGGTCATCATCTACTCCTCCAGCTCGGTAGACAAGCCAGAAGTCTTTGAGCCATATATCGGGGTTGGTCTCCCTGGTGTATCTGGCGATGTTGGTGGGTGGTCAGAAGCGATATGGGAATGGCGCTCTCTAGATATGACAACCAAAGACCTATGGCCCTAGGACGTCTGGGCTAGGGCAACGGTTGTTTGGTCGGTCTCCACGCCTGGGGTGTGTGTCCCCACACTCCTCGATTGTCAGGCTGAGATTCACGCCGCCTGCTCTCACCACCACTCGATAGACGTCATCATCATGCCAAGCATGGCGTCGATTGTTGATGATGCAGCGAGTGTCACGGTTCGTCCTGAGACATTCGGACATAGGTGGCCGGTGTGGAGCGAGCATCGGTTTGGGCTGTGGTGTAGCCACGACCTCCTGCCCCACTCTCGGCAACTGTAATGCGAGTGGATAGAGCGATTTGACTAGTGTGGCCCTAGTCCCCCGGTGGGGCATGAGACCGTGAGCTGGTGTCGCGACGCGGAGCTCTCCGCCTGCTGAACAGCAGCGGTCTCTACCAACACTCGGAGGTTCCGGTGGATTGCCTGTTCCTATGGGTCCATAGGCTTGGGGAGGCCGCGCAGAAGCATCGTCGTAGCAGCGATGTTCTGGCCAGCTCAAGCGAACTGAGGAGGGTCATTCCCTCCGTCTAGGATGTTGTGCTGTACCTAATGGACGTGACCTCAGGTGCCACCTACCGGGTTACACGCGCGTGGCGCAGCGTGCTACGCTGAGCGCTCCAGCACAGGTGGCAGCTGGCTATACCACCTTTGTTGCAACTCCTCGCCATGCCTCTGCACACACGCGAGGGCCTCTATTCAAGGGTGTGGAGGGGTGTGAGTCTATAGAGACTCTGCTACCATTGGTGGCTGTCCTAGAGCATCAGCCATTGCGCACTCTTAGGACATAGGGTGGCTAGGTGATGCTGGAGCCATCGCTTTTGACCTCATGATCCATGGTGTCATGAAAGGAGGTGGGTGCGTAGCCCGCCATCCCCATGAATTCGGATGTGAGAGGGGGCGGCATGAGCGTCCTTTAGAGGCCCCACGCATACGCGTCCGTGGTGGACGCGAAGCCGTAAGGGAACCGGTAGCATGGCAATCGCGGTGGGGACAACGGGGTCCCTCTGGAGAGTCGGCGAAAGGTATTAAACAATGAGTAAAGAACAACATGTACATTACCCACTGTGGAGTTTGAGCCCAGAATGGGCTCAAGGCGAAGTGCGAGTGTCTCGATGTTGGGGTCGTCGAGTGGCCCGGGGCCGGTGGAGAGCGCTCCTCCTCTAGTGGATGCTAGGACGAGCGCGTCTTCACAGAGGCGCAGTATGCCAAGTCGGTCGGCGACAAAGTCCAGACTCCCTTAGAGGAAAGTCTAGAGCTACTGGAAGACGGGAGGAACCACATCCCAACAAGTGGGAGCGTAGGAAACTCTAGTGAGCCAAAGCGAATCGTATCGCTTGAGCCGACCATGCCAAAGATGGTGGAAAGGTAGGCCATCCGATGACCAAAAGCATGAACGCACGGCGTCCTCCCCATGGACGGCGCCAACTGTCGGTGCAAAAAGTGACCAACAAGTAAATATTTGTAGTTTTGCCATGTGTTGTTATCGGATGTGGCTTAGCACTTAATGACACATGATTTATACTGGTTTAGTCAATGTGCCCTACGTCCAGTTTTAGTCGGTTGGTAACTTTATTCTTGAGCCTAGGTGCTCAAAGTTTGCTGTAGGGTTATAAACGAGTAGGAATGAGAAGGGGGTGTTAGAGGCCCGGTCAGACTGTAAACCGAATGGGCGAGAGTGACGGGTGCTCTAACGTGCGTTAAGTATTGGAGAATTTGCGCTGTGTAGCTAGGGGATTCTAGAACCATTGAGCTATTCGAGTGCTCTGGTTGTCTAGAGCCAGAGAGAACGTCTAGCCTCATTACTTTCGAGAGCCGAGAGAACATCTTCTAGAGAGGAGAGATCACATCCCCTTTTATAGTTGAAGGGGATGGCCTTATAAGTTAGAGAAAGGAAGAATGGATACGTGTGCTACCTAGGCTTGTTGCCCACGCTGTTGGGTACGAGACGGTCGTCGGCGCCCACAATATTGTTTATGTCAGACACATATGGCAGGCTCTACTGTGTTCACCTAGTACGACAAACGTCGGCGCCAATAATACTGTTTGTACTCTAACATGCCTGAAAGGTTGCATAGTGCTCGTCTGGCATGACAAGCTGGCACTATCCTGAAGGCGCGGAGGGCAAGGCAGGGTATGGTCCTCGGTATTGCGGTTGACTTGAGCGCCTTACCTTATCTGCTTTGCCTGATCCGTGGACCCTCACCGAGCGGGTGTCCCTGATCGGTCGTTCCCAGTTGGCTTCGACTAGGTCGGTCGGGGAAGAATCATGAGCAGAGGTCTGGCGTATCCCCGGTCATAAAAAGAGGTCAGAGTCGGACTATGTCCCCACCTTGGCCAGGCCTTCCGGTCGGGGACCGGATCGTTGTCCTGGCCTATCATTATGTTCCTGGGCTAGCCCAAGAGGGGCGCGTTTGTCACGATGCCGTCTGCTGGGCCGAACTTTTTGCATGGAAGCGGGTCCATTGGGGACCCTGAGTTTATGAACCCGACATGACCACTCATCGAACTCGGAAAGCCACAGACCGAGAGGCAAGCAAAATATGGGCACTTTTGCTACCGCGATTCGCTCGCGCGCTGTGGCTGACCGGGGCGGTGGTCACGGTTGCGGCGTGGGGGGCAACTGACGATGGGCATGGCATTTTGCGGTGGAGTCAATGTGATCGGCTGGCCGGCTGGGGCTGGCCCCGCCCCGAGTGTCCTACACCTTCTGGGTTGGTGCTCCTCTAGATCGTTCGTTCGACACATGGCGACTGCCCCCGCTTTAGTCCTGTTCGGCAAGACTTACTGCTGATGCGGCTGATTTGTATGATTGATTTGTTGTGAGAGAAAAATATTATTTCCATGGCTGAAAAGTAGGGCTGATTCTGGCTGATGAGCTCAAGCGAACCTTCTTTACTGTAGCAACGTATTGTCAAATCATGGACTAAGTAGGATTAAAAAATTTGTCTCGCAAATTAGTCTCAATCTATACATTTATTTTCATAATTAATATATATTTAATACTCTATGTGTTCAAACATTTAATGGGATAGGAGTTAAAGTTCGCCAGAGGAGCTAGGATACTACAGTACAGCATAGTACAGAGCATGCTGTACTGCGTCTGCTTCTAGATTCCCCACTGCACCGCTCCTTCGTGCGAATACACACGTGCCAGGACAGTAAACGTCCGGCGTCCTGGACAGATATGCTATGATTCTCCTCGTGGGCATAAAAAGAGACCAAGATTTTGTTGTTGACACAAGATCTAGTACCAGCGGGTCTGTGACGGTCAGCCAGAATCCAAATTCACTCCACTCGGGCTGTTCTGGCGATTTGTCAACGGCCATCTACTTCGCACGTCGTAGGATAAAATTGAGCCTACAGCTAAAGTTAAATGCAATTTAATAGTTTATGGATGAAATTGAGTCCAAAATACAAAATTTAAGTACTAAAACGATCATCTTTATAGTTATAGGATGAAATTGAACCAACAACTAAAGTTTGAAAATCTAAACGGCCATTTTAAAAATTGAAGGATGAAATTGAGTCTCGGCTAATAGTTGAGGGACTAAAATAACTATCGTGCCTTAGGTAAACCACTCGTCGGAAATTAAAAAAAGGGGGCTACGATTCGAAATCAGCAGTGCCTTCATCACGAACAACTCTGACGAGTTTTACTACGATGTTTTCTCATTCTTTGTCGTGGTTTGTGCTTTCTCTCGCAGGATATTTTAGGTTTTTACTTGGCGACGGAATATTGATTTGTGATGGGATTTACGTCATGTTTAGTTAGATAGTCTAGAGCAACTTCAAAGACTCTTTATATCATTCTTAGTTTATAAATACAAATAGTGATTTTGGTAAAAAATATCCTCCAACAACATCTTTAGGCCCTATTTAGATGCATGTATATTCACTTCAATCCATATGTGGTGGAGTAGATTGGGATAGAACTTAGTTTAATTCCACGTACTCCAATCCACTTCAACACACATGATTTAAGATGGATATATGTGCATCCAAACAAGACCTTAATTGGATCTTCAAATATAGACATCCTCTATCTATATTTCTGGCTAGCCAAAGAACGAAGATGGCTCTCTAGGGCGCACATAATAGAAAAAGCTATTGGAGGGTGCAAATATAAAATATATATATAACAATTTTTACTCAAATAACTCTTCAAGTGATGATTTATTAGAGAGTAAATTTTAGAAAGACTCTTAAAGATGCTCTTTATATGCAAAAGTCATTGATTATTAGCTAGCCAATTATTAGTAAGATATTGTTTGGATCCAACTGCTTAGAGCATCTACAAAGGTAACTAAAAATAATCTGAAAAATCTAGTTTTGCAATCTTTCCAGTATTAGAAAGGAAAAAGTAACTCTATCACCAATTGTTTTTTAATAATTTGCACCTAAAAATGAAAAATAGTATCCATTTGAAGAATTTTGTCACTGCTCGTGCCACACGGACACTGCACCATTCCGCAGCTAGCCGCCCCACAACCAGCCATCTACCAACACCTAACTGACACCAAGATCTTTCTAAGACAGGATCTCCGTTGCTGGCTCTATCTCGCAATATTCTTTGATCTGAAAATATGGTGACCGTAGATCCCATTCTGTCGAACCTCCTAGGCGATATAGAGGAAACCCTGACTGTCATCCTTGACACCTTAACTCACGGCTAGAACCTACAAAATAGAATCTCCATTTATTCTCAGATATGAAAATAGTACAAGAGATTCAATTCTGATGAACTTCACGGTGGCGGTAAGGGAAATTGAGTAATGAAAAAAATAATTGCCACCCCATAATATGGAGTAGTCATGCTTTGCGTATCGTTAATGTGTGGATGCCTTTTAGTTTTCTAGGCGAGGATAGATTGGGAGTTAAGATATTGAGTTGTTGTAGGAGATTTTTTTTTCCATCCTGTCCAAAAATCAAGATTAGGTGTAGCTTTACTAAACTATTGGAGATGCTCTAACAGGTAGTTAAATAGTTGGTTGAGGGTGTATATAAACTTCATGTTCGCTTGGAGGATTTCTGGAGGAATTTGGATGGTTTGGAGGAATGCTGGAGGAATTTGTGAGAGAAAAACACTGTTCCGGATGAAAAAAGAAGCGGATCAAGCCAGGTTTAAGGGCACGCGAACGGGGTGGTGCACACGCATATCCGAATTTAAACTTTAAATCTTTGACCAATAGTTTGGCTGATAAATTTTAATGCGGATATATTTGTAATTAAATATGCTATATGACTATCATAAGTTTATAAGTATAAATAATAATGTTGGTGTGAAAAGTGATTAACACATAAATATTTATAGTCTTGCCGTACGTTGTGATCGGATATGGCCTAGCACTCAATGACATAGGGTTTATACTGGTTCAGGCAACACGCCCTACGTCCAGTTTGAGTCGGTCGGTGATATTATTCCTAAGCTCAGGTGCTCGAAGTTTGCTGTGGGGTTACAAACGAGAGAGAATAAGATGGGGGGTATCTGAGGTCCGGTCGGACTCCGGACCGAAGGGCCAAGAGTGAAGGGAGCTCCGACGTGCGCTAAGTGTTCGAGTGTATGCTTTGTTTGACTTTAGAGTTGTAGATCCAAGCAGAGAGAATCAAAGTGATCCGTTTGTTGTTCGTTGGAATCCTCCTTTTGGAGAGAGCGCATCCCGTTTTATAGATGAAGGGGACGACGTTACAAGAGAGATAGAGTGAGAGAAAGAGAAGTGTGTGTGCTACCTAGTCTTGTTGCCCACGCCATCGGGTACAAGGTGGTTTGTCGGTGCCCACAATACTGTTGACGCCCAGACGCATGTGGTAGGCTCCATCGTATTCTTCTAGTATGGCCAATGTCGGCGCCTACCATACTGTAGAACATATGTTGGCGCCCATAATACTGTTCATGTCCTGCCATGTCAGAAGGTTGCAAAGTACTCTTTTGACATGGCCTGACAGTACTGTCCTACGGGTTTGCAGGGTACGGTCCTCGGTATTGCGGTTGACTTGAGAGTCCTGCCTTACTTGCTCCGCCTGATTTTTTGAGTCCTGACCGAGCAGGCGTCCCCGTTCGGTTGTTTTCCAGTCGTCTCCGACCGCGCTGATTGGAGAAGAGCTATAAGTAGAGGTTCGATAGCCTTTTGGTCGGAGAGGCGGACTGAGGTAGCGAGCATCGTTCCTCCTTGGCTAGGCCTTTCGGATGGAGAGGCGGGCCAGAGTCAGAAGCGAGGGTCGTCCTCTCCTTAGCCAGGCCTTCCGGTCGAGAGGTGGGCCGGAGTCGGAAGCGAGCGCCATTCCTCCTCGGCCAGGCCTTCTGGTTGGAGAGGCGGGCCGGGGTCGAAAGCGATTGCCATTCTGCCTTGGCGAGGCCTTCCGGTCGGAGAGGCGGATCGAGGTCGGAAATGAGCATCGTTCCTCCTTGGCCAGGCCTTCCAGTTGGAGACTGGGTCACCCTTCTGGCCTGTCGTTAGGTATTTGGGCCGGCCCAGGAGTTACGCGTCGTTTGCAACGTCATCCGCTAGGCCGAGCTTTTCGCTAGGAAGTAGGTCCATGAGGGACTCCAGGTTTATGAACCCGACAGGAGCCCTCGGGTGATTTGGATAGAATTGTCTAGGGGATTTTTGTTTTGACAGCGGGTGCGCGCGAGCGCACCTGCGGGTGTAGCCCTCGAGCCCCCAGGTGATTCGGATAGAATTGTCTAGGGGGTTTTGTTTTGCTAGCGGGGGAATTTTTTGTTTTGACAGCGGGTGCGCGCGAACGCACCCACGAGTGTAGCCCCCGAGCCCCTGGACGATTCGGGTAGAATCGTCTAGGGTGGTTTCCGTTTTGCCCATGGGGGAATTTTTCATTTTGATAGTGGGTGCGCGCGAGCGCACCCATGGGTGTAGCCCCCGGGCCTGCATCTGGCTAGTGAGTCAGTTGGAGGCTGAGCATCTTGGTGCTCTTTCCTAGGGCCGTAGACTGTCGTTCGGGGCGTTTCGCCCGTGTTTGTCCCACCCGTGACCTGCATGGTTAGTTGTTTTCCCAAGACGGTGTCGGGCGACCTGAGCCCCCGAGCCCCGTTGGGCTTGGCAGAGGTGGGTCTAGTTCCGTGCGTTACCTCGTCCATGGTTTTTGCAACCGGAGGGTCTGAGCTAATGTCACTTGCCTCGATAGCTCGAGTGACGCACTCGGTGAGCTCGCTAACGGGTACGTTTGAGTGGAATCTGGGTCCATCGTTCATGATGGGGTCGGCATAGCCCTCATGTGGTATTCCACTGCTCCTTAACCAGTGTTCCGATAGATGCCTAGGTCATTCCAGAGACCAACTCAGGTGGCCCGCTGGCCTGACCTCAATGGAGATTCTATGGGCATGGCTCGAGGTTAGGATCGAACGAGAAGGTTCAGATGACCCTGTCTGCTTCTGAGTAGATTGGGCGAGGGTCACTAGGGCTCATCTGTGTTTTCTCCCCTGGCTCTATTTGATGTGAGGTGGCCTCAAGCCCTTCATGGGACGGCCTTCGAACCCCAGTCGGTCATTGCTCATGTTGAATGAGGCAACTACCGCTTCGTGACGCAACACAAAGTGTTGTGATGCATTAGCTGCATATTCGATGCTTTAGATGTATGGGATGAATGAATAATTGCATGAATGTGTGAATGCATGTATGAGAATGGATGAATGAATGATCATGCATCAGAAAAATGAAGTAAGAGGGTTTGGTAAAGTTACCTTGATGACTCGAGTGACCAGCTTGAGGTGTTCTTATCGGACTTGTTCGAATGGCATTCGTGTTCATCATTCATGACAGAGTCAGCATGGCCCACATGGGGTGTCCCTCTTCTCCTTACCTATCTCTCGGCATTCGCCCAAGCCATCTAGTTGACTCAGGAAGCCCATTGGTCTCTCCTTAGCGGAGATCCCATTGTTGGGCCCTTCCAGGTCCTACCTAGGAAGGCGAAGGTCCGCCTGCGTGCGATTGCGCCTTATTTCCCATGCCTAGCATGCAGTAGTGGTGGGCCATGCCTAGGCCATGTCTCGTCTAACCAGGCGTCGTCTCGTCGGGCAGGGCGCATCCCATCGGTCAGGACACGTCCCATCGTGTTCCCATCTACATTAAATCAGGGAAGGGGAAGGTTTTTGCCCCAACCCTTCACCTTTCTCCAACTGCTACGTCTCATCTTTAAATAGGGGAGGGGAGAGGGTTTTCGTCCTGTTCCCTCACCTATTCCCCAACTACCACTTCTCCTCCTTTTTCCTTCTCGCCAAGGGCGTTTGTGTGCCACAATGGTTCCTAGGAGAAAAAGGGGAGAGCGAGGGAGAGGAGAACTCACAGATCTGTTTGTGAGTCTGAAGCAAGATGTCGAGCTAGAGGCCATCCAATGTGGATGAGACGGTGCTGGCTGCCTTCGCCAAGAAGGGGCTACCTCCACCGAATGAGGTGGCGCACTAGAGGGCTCCTACGAGGGAGGCTTTTCTGTGACCTCAGGTTGATGAGGTTGTCTCCTTCCTCGCCTTCCATGAGCCCGAGCTAGGATATCCCATGCACTGGTTCGTACGTGGACTCCTCAATGAGTGGGGCCTGGAGCTACAGCACCTCAATCCGACTAGGGTGCTACACATCGCTAGCTTTGTGACCGTCTATGAGGCCTTCCTCAGGATGGAGCCACATGTGGACTTTTTCCGACAGATCTTCATCGAGCGAGCCTTGTCAGAGGGGAAGCCACCTAGGACTACGCTAGTTGGGGGCTTCACCCTGTAGAAGAAGCTGAGTTCATTGGGCTCCTACCCCATGTACACCCCTGTGACTCCAATTGGGGGTGGCATGGGGAGTGGTTCTACATCCAAAACCCAGCGAAGGCACCATTCCCGCCATTCACCGGTAGAAGGCAGGAGAGGCGGGAGAGCTGGCCATGGGGCCCCTCCAACTGGTAGAATAAACTAGGGATCATCGAGGCAGAGCTCCAAAAGCTATTACAGCATAGCCTCAATGGGCTACGGGTGTTCCACACCTTCTTCCACTATCAGGTCGGCCCACTGGCGAAAAGGACATGGCCAATGTGACTGTACTCTAGCCCGACCAACCTCGGCCGTGCATCGCCGGTAGAGTTGGCGAAGGACAAAGTCTAGAGCTGACTCGACCGGGTGCTGAAACTGAAGGCCTAGGAGACCCTCGAAGGAAAGCTTGGACCTCTCCACACTGGGAAGCCACCCAATCTGGTACATTCTGCTCTCCTTATTCTATGTCCCTTTCGATATTGCTCTCCTATAATTTGACTTCAGGTCGTCCGTCTCGTAGGGATTTACCGGTTATAAATTCTGGTTGCATCTTCCGAAGGGGCTAGAGGGCATGGCTCGACAAGCTATGCTAAAGGTGGCGGCAATCGTGAAGAAGAAGAGAGCTAAGAAGGCTCAGAGGAAGCACAGGAAGGAGATGGAGATCGCCCAGTGGGTGCGGGCCGATGAGAATTGTAGTGACATGGAGATAGAGTTTGAATCAGAGGACCCCATGGAGGTGGGTGGCGATGCGAGCTCTTCCAAGGATGAGGGTAGCCGGAACGTCATCGTGACTTTGGTGGAGCGTCACGAGCCTACGGCCGCATCCGTTAGTGGTGGGTGGGAGACAAAGAGGCACGGCAATGCACCCGCGCCAAGGAAGTGCACTATGACCTCAGATGCCATCAGCAAGTGGGAGGTGAAGCAAACACGGTCATCGTGCCCTTTGGAGGCATCGTCGGCCTTGTCTCCACCTGCTCTGGGCATGGCAGGGTAGGCCAGGCAGTCGGAGCAGCGGGCTCACACCCCCCGCGTCTTTGGGGTCGGTGCGTGTGCGCGACCCACAATGGGGCGATGCCCTACCAGCTGCTCCATTGGGTGCGCCTCGAGCTGGCAGTCGCGGTGACTCGCGGGCCGATTGGGAGCTAGCTGGGTCGACTCCCCCCTGGTCGAAGTGAGGGGGCATGGCTCATGACCTGTGAGCGGCCCTAGATCGGTGGGCCTATTGCCAGCGGGTCGGGGCTTTAGAGCCCTACCGCTTATGTCCTGGTATGCATTCTTTGTTTCTTTTCGATCTCATAGTTTGAGTTTTTTAGTATGACCGAACTGACACCTGCCAGATACTGACCGGACTGAGTATCACCCCACCTCCCATGCGGGAGGAGTGAAGACCTAGCTTGAAGTGCATCGCGACGAGCGGCGGGGAGAGCAGGGTGGTGGCGGTGTGACCTTCCCCTCCAGGGGCTGCGCCCTCCTGGCCAATCGTAAGTATCGTGGTAGCAGCAACGATGGTGTTGGTGGCGATCTCGGTGGTGACGGTGGTGGTTGGGTCAGAGGTGACCCTTGCGACCCCTCCCCTAATAGTCATGGTGGAAGAGAGGAGGGAGACCAGGCTCTCTGCCTCACCCGATGGAGGGACGCACGGCTCACCCTCCTTGTCGGATCTGTCGGGGTCAGGAGGAGACGCGGCCAGACCAAATATAGTACAACCACCGGCAGGCCATGAGGTCGAGGAGGTGGATATCCCTTACCCCAGCACGGTAGGGACTAGGGTGGAGCCACCGGCCATCCCACCATCATAGGAGCTAGCGGTGGTCCGGTCATCGGCTGGGCCTTTTAGCGGGTCGGGGGCAACTCGCGAGTTGGTGTGGCCTTGCCCCAGTGACCCAAGGAAAGCACGGTTCATCCTTTGGGATGAGGAGGAGGTGTAGCTCTTGGACATACTTGGGGGGAGAGGACTCATGATGGAGTCTGATCTTGCCCAAACCAATGCGAGGCTGGAGGAGGCCTTGGAGCGGGTCAAGGTTGTCCAACAAGTGGTTACAGTCGACCTGCCCTACATCATAGAGGTAAGTTTTCTGCATTCATCCTTGACTCCTTGGTCTTTCATTGGTTGCCTCAGTATGCTTGCTTCTCATTTTGTAGGGTCTAGAGGAGATGTTGAGCCGCAAGTCCCGTTTCCTCCGGGAAGAGCATGCTTGGATGGAGTGGGAGGCTGCGGTGTCATGGTGGTCACTAAACTCAAGCGCCTACTGGAGTCCACTTATTATGAGTCCTAAGACTGGGCAGCCGAGGCGATGGAAGTGCGGGTGGCAGAACTGCTCATGGTGGTGCGGGCGATTATCGCTGAGCGAGGACATGACATGGCGAAGGTCCACTAGGTGAATACCAAGGTGGTGCTCCAAAAGTCCTTGGCAAAGACCGGGGCAGTGCTCCATGGGTCCCTGGAGGCTCTAGAGTTAGAGCAGAAGGCCCGGTCGGAGGTCAACCAGGAAGTGCTCGTGCTCCGGGGTTAGGTGCTTGGGACGGTGGAGTCGAACGCTCGGCTGCGTGAGCAGGTGACTTGGCAGGAGGAAGGACTTTCCATCCTCGAGAACACCCACCTCGATATGTACCTATTCTGCTTTTGGTTGATGTCTTGGCTTTTCTTTTCCCTTTCTTCTTAGCCTGTCATCCTTATTCTAGAACTGGACGGAAGGGTTGGGTTGCTAGAGCGGGACCTAGAGACGGCCAAGGCGATGATTGGTCAGAATGCAGAGGCGCTGGCCAATTCCCTTAGAGAGCAACATGCTCTCGAGGGGGAGCTTGACCAGATCTGCAACGCCACCTAGGTCATCATCTTGGAGGTGTTCGGGTCGGCGCCGAGCACCAGCACGCCCGCTATCCAACTAGCGGAGGTCCTAGACAAAGTTCAGGCTCTTATCTCCAATGGGATGTTCTACGGGACATTGGTGGTGCTGACTTCGGTGGCAACACACCACCCGGACCTAGACTTCACCACCATCTATAGTGTGTATGCCGATGGCTAGAGCGCGGATGCCATCCATGCGCTCGGTGAAAGCTTGCTGCCACATGCACAGTTGGTGGCAGAGCAAGTCTCCGCGCAATGGGTGATGGAGGCTCGCCGTGCGAGCACTAGTAAAGCCGCAAACTAGGAAGACATCCCCATCCTACGAATGGAGTGGAGCCTAGGTCAGAAGAATGTCGTCCCGCCTCCGACCGAGCCAAACATCATCCCATTAGAGACCGAGCAGCCTTTATCTTTGCTGGTTGAGCCAGTAGTCAATGCCGCCGGGCAGCCACAATAGTATTTAGAGTAAAAAAATAGTTAATATATTTAAGGGATAAGTTTGTGGGGGGTCCCCTGTGTAAACATTTTTGTATCCATGAATACATCAACTTCGTTTTGTGATGGAATCACTTCATTAGGGGAAGCTTGTCCCGTCTGTTCCTTATTTTTACCCTAGCATAACTTTGTTTTATTCTTTTTTTTGTACCTACCTGTTTGAACCATAGGCTGCAACCTTAAGAACCTAGGCATGGCTCACGAGGCTCAGCTACTCGTAACCACAGGTCATGGTGGGGTGTGATCGGTCAAAATGTTTAAAGCAAAGTTATGTAAGGTAATTAAAGGAACAGACTACCCTTTTGTTTAGGTAAAAAGGTATTTACCATATGATAGTAAAAAAGAGAGGTGGTATCACACCCCCGTGGAGCCCTCGAGTGACCCAAGGCTGAAAGTGTTCAGGCCGGGGTGCTTTTGTAGGAGCAAACATTGAATGAAAGAAAGTGGTAAGACCAAATTTTTAGGGGAAGAAACGACGTAACTGTTCAATATTCCAAGTGTTGGTGAGAACGTTGCCATTGTCGTCCTTCAATCGGTAGGCACCCAGTCAAATCACCTCGGTCACCATATAGGGTCCTTCCCATGGTGGAGAGAGTTTGTGTTTCTCCTTGGTCGATTGGGTCCTTCGAAGCACAAGGTCTCCGACCTCGAGGATCCTCCCTCTGATTTTCCTTTCGTGGTACCATCAGAGAGTTTGCTTGTAGTGAGCAAAGTAGATGACGGTCATCTCATGGGCTTCCTCGAGCAGGTTGATGGTGTCTTACTGAGCCTCCATGGCTCAGTCACGGTCGAAGGCCTTCACTCTTAGGGCGCCATGGTCGAGGTTGGAGGGCGGCACTGCTTTAGCTCCATAGGCCAGGAAGAAGGGTGTGAACCCTATGGATAGGTTTGGGGTCATTCTTAGGCTCTAGAGGATCACTGGGACCTCTACAACCCATCGCTCGGCATACTTGTTGAGTTGGTCGAAGATGTGTGGCTTGAGTCCTTGGAGGACCATGCCATTGGCTCACTCGACCTGACCGTTAGTATGCGGATGTTTGACCAAGGCCCAGTCGATCCAGATGTTGTATCCATCATAGAATACCAGGAACTTCTTCCCAGTGAAGTTAGTTCCATGGTCAGTGATGATACAGTTAGGAACGCTGAATCGGTAGATGATGTCAAGGAAGAACTTGACTGCCTCTTTCAAGCAAATGTTTGTGATGGGCTTGGCCTCTATCCACTTGGTGAATTTGTCGACCACTACAAGTAGGTGAGTGAAGCCGCCCAGGCCATTTTTGAGAGGTCCTACCATGTTGAGACCCCAAACCATGAACAGCCAGGTGATGGGGATCGTTTGAAGCTCCTATGCTGGCAATTGCATTTGTCGAGCGTAGAACTGGCATCCCTCACACCTATGGCCGACCACCTCTACATCTCATAGCATGGTGGGCCAGTAAAAACCTTGGCAAAAGGCTTTTTTGACCAGCGACCTTAGGGCCGCGTGATGTCCGTAGATTCTGGCATGGACCTCGAGGAGGAGCTGCTTGCCTTGGTCGGTTGGGACGCACTTCATGAGTACTCCTGACAGACTTTGTTTGTAGAGTTCATTACCAAATGTGACGAATGTCTTGGAACGTCGAGCGATCCATCGTGCTTCAGTCCTTTTGGGTGGGACAACCTCATCATGGAGGTAGGCGAGTAGCGGCGCTCGCTAGTCGGCTTCATCGGGTGCCAACACGGCGACGTCGGCGGGCGATGTCGTCACGGAGGCACTAGGGTCAGAGCCCCGGAGCATCGAGTCGGCATCAGGGTGTGTCCGGATTGGACCTTCCTGGATGTGGGCAATCAATTCGTGAAGGTCATTGATGAAGACCCCGTCCGGAGATGGAACTCGCCTGGCAGCCAATTTTGCAAGAAAATCAACGACATCATTATCCTTTTGGGGGACATGGTGTAGCTCAATCTCCTAGAATTTATCCTTGAGTTTGCACACCTCCTAGCAGTATGCTGCCACAAGGAAGCTTTTGCAAGAGGACTCCTTCACGACTTGGTCGATGACCAACTCCGAGTCATCGTGGACGTAGAGCCATGTTGCGTCAAGCTTGATGGCGATGCGCAGTCCATTGATGAGGGCCTCATTTTCTGCAGCATTGTTTGAGGCCAAAAAGTGGAGGCAAATCACGTAGCGGAGCCTGCTCCCATCTGGGAAGATCAGAACCACTCCAGCCCCCGAGCCGGGTGCCATTACGAACCCATCAAAGTACATCATCTAGTACTCGTGGGTGACGTCTGAGGTCGGTAGCTGGATCTCCGTCCATTCGGCGACAAAATTCACGAGAGCCTAAGACTTAATAGCGATACGGGGGATATACCTGATGTCATGGCCCATTAGCTTGAGTGCCCACTTGGAGATTCATCCTATGGCATCGTGGTTGCGGATGATGTCTCCGAGCAGGTATGAATTAACGACCGAGACTTCGTGGTCGGTAAAGTAGTGCAGGAGCTTTTGGATCACCATCAGCACGACATATAGGAGTTTTTGCACGTAGGGGTACTAGACCTTGGGGTCAGTTAGTACCTCCCCGACAAAGTATATGGGTCGTTGGACCTTAAGGTGGTGTCCTAGCTCCTTCCTTTCGACGACTAGGGCGGCGCTCACCACATGGTTGCTTGCCGCGACATAGAGGAGGAGGGGTTCTTCCCATTCAGGAGCGATGAGGATTGGGGCCAATGTCAGTGATGCTTTGAGGCTCTCCAAACGATGTTGTGATTCCTCAATCTAGACAAAAGTGTCTGTCTTTTTGAGAAGCTTGTAGAGAGGCATCCGCCATTCACCGAGCCAAAAGATGAATCAGCTCAGGGCGGCCAAATAGTCGATGAGCCTCTATATGCCCTTAACATTGCGTATAGGGCCCATGTTGGAGATGGCCATGATTTTTTTGGGGTTGGCCTCGATGCCATGTTTGGACATAATGTATCCAAGCAGCTTCCCCTTCAGAACCCCGAAAACACATTTTTCAGGATTCAATTTGATGTTGAACCTTTGGAGGTTCGTGAACGTTGCAGCCAAGTTTGCGATCAGGTCACAAGCTTGAGCCATTTAGACCACTATGTCATCAACATAGATGGAGATTGTTGGTTTTGGCCGCTCAACTTGGTCAGGCTGATCGAGCGAATCGATTTGATCAGTGAAGCATTGCTGCATGCACCATTGATAGGTGGCGCCCGCGTTCTTTAGATCGAAAGGCATGGTTACGTAACAGTATGAACCATATGGGGTGATGAACGAGGTTGCGAGCTAGTTTGACTCTTTCATCATGATCTGGTGATAGCCTTAGTAGGCATCCAGAAAGGAGAGGATCTCGCATCCTGAGGTGGAGTCGACTATCTGGTCTATACGTGGCAAAGGAAAATGATCCTTTGGGCACTCCGTGTTGAGGCCAGTATAATCAACGCATATTCTCCATTTCTCGGTCTTCTTTTTTACAAGAATAAGATTGGCAAGCCAGTTGGAGTGGTATATCTTCTTGATGAATCCGGCTGCCAGGAGTTTGGCGACCTCCTCACCTATGGCCCTGCGACTCTCGTCGTCAAAGCGACACAGGCGTTGCTTAGCGGGCTTCGAGCCTGGGATGAAGCATAATGTGTGCTCGGCGACCTCCCGCGGTATGCCCAGCATGTCAGAAGGTTTCCATGCAAAGACATCATGATTGGCGCATAGAAAGTTGGTGAGCTCGCATTCCTATTTGGCCAGGAGCTGGGTCCCAATCTGCACTATCTTGGTTGGGTCGGTGGGCTCGATTCCCACCGCCTTAGTCTCCTCAAGTGGGCGGAAGACAGTCGAGGAGGTTGGCTTGTTGCAGTCTGGGACTATTAGAGTCGATGATTCTCTGAGCTGAGGGAGCTCGACTGAGTTGATGGCGACAGTGGCAAGCTCAAAATGCTCATGGTCGCACGTGTAGGCTTGCGAAAAAGTGCTACCCATGGCGATGACATCGTTTGGTCCTAGCATCTTTAGCTTGAGGTAGGTATTGTTGGGGATCGCCATGAACTTGGCGTAGCATGGCCGCCCCAAGATGGCGTGGTAGGACCCCAAGAAGTCCACCACCTCGAAGGTAAGGACCTCCGAGAGGAAGTTGGCTCGGTCACCAAACATGACGGGCAGGTCGATCTGCTTGAGCGAGTATGCCTGTGTTCCTAGGATCACGCCATGGAAGGGAGAGCTCACTAGGCGAAGCTCCGATCAGGGGATGCGCATGGCGTCGATGGTGTCGACGTAGAGGATGTTGAGGCCGCTGCCTCCGTCCATCAGCACCTTGGTGAGGCATTTCTTGTGGACGATGGGGTCGACAATGAACAGGTTGCAACCCAGTCTAGCGACATGCAAAGGATGGTCCCTCTGATCAAAAGTGATTGGAGATTCCAACCAACTAAGGAAGGAGGGGACGGCCATTTCGGCGACGCATGCTTTTCTATAGCACACTTTATGCTGGCATTTGGAGTAGATGGCATTAGATCCCCTAAAGATCATGAGGCATTCCTCAGGATTGGGAAAGTCATCCCCATCCTTACCCACCATGCCTCCTTTCTTGGCTACTGCCTCCTTGCCCTTTCCCTCTTTCGGTCCCTAGGCCTATCACAGAAAGTGCTTGAGGAGTTTGAAGTCCTTGTAGAGGTGCTTGACGGGGTAGGCGTGGTTGGTGCATGGGCTCTCCATGAGCTTGTCGAAGTGGTCAGGTAGGCCCTACTAGGGCTGCTTGCCCGTGCGATCAGCTATGGTGACCAACATAGAGTTGGTTGGTCAGTGTCGATCCTTCTTGTTCTTTTTGCCCCTCTGTGTGGAGGGCCCCTCATCTTGGTCCTCGTGCTTGGCCTTGCCCTTGTCCCAGCCTCTGTTGAAGACCGCTCTGACTGTCTCCTCGCTGGAGGCATGGTTCATGGCGACATCGAGCAGGTCGCGGGTGGTTCGAGGCTTCAGACAGCTAAGCTTGTGGATCAGGGACTCATAGGTTGTCCCAGAGAGGAATGCGCTCATGACATCTACATCAATGACATCAGGAAGGGAGTTGCATTGTTTTGAGAACCTATAGACATAATTCCATAGGGACTCGTTGGGATCCTACTAGCAGCTCTTGAGGTCCCAAGACGAACATACGTCCCCTAGAAATTCCCGATGAAGACCCTCTTGAGGTTCGCCTAGACGCAAATGCTGTCATGTGGGAGGAATTCGAGCCATGCTCGGATATGCTCCCCCACGCAGATAGGGAGGTACCGAATGATGAAGTGGTCATCATCCACTCCTCTGGCTCGGTAGGCAAGCCGAAAGTCTAGCGACGTTGGTAGGGGGTCAGAAGCACTGTGGGAACGATGCTCTCTAGATGCGTCGGCCAAAGGCCCATGGTCTCGGGCAATCTGGGCTGGGACTCTGATCGTCAGGTCGGTGACCATGCCTGGGGTGCGTTTCACCGCTCCTCTCGATGGTCCGGCCGAGACCCATGCCACCTGCTCTCACCGCTGCCCGATGGATGTCATCATCATGCCAAGCCTGATGCTGGTTGCTAATGACGCTGCGAGCATCTCGGTTCAGCCCAAGGCATTCGTGCACAAGTGGCCGGTGTCGAGCGCTGGGTCAGGCCGTGGCGTAGCTGTGCCCTCCTATTCCATGCCCAGTGGCCGCAGTGGTGAGCGGATGGAGCAGTTGGACTGGCGCACCCCCATTCCCTCGGTAGGGAAAGAGGCCATGAGTCAGTGGCATGACGCGAAGCTTTCCGCCTGTTGAACAGCGATGGTCTCCACCAGCGCCCAGAGGTTTTGGTGGACCACCTTCTCCTATGGGTCGATAGGCTCGGGAAGGCCACGTAGAAGCATCGCCGTCGCGGCGATGTTCTGGCCAGCCCGGGGCGAACTATGGGGGATCGTTCCCCCTATCGATGATGTTGCGTAGAACCTGGTGGGTGTGACCCCAGGCACTGCTTGCTGGGTTATGCGCATGGGGCGCAACATGGTGTGCCGAGCGCGCTGGCGTAGGTGGTGGCTGGTTCTGCCGCCTTTGTCATAGCTCCTTGTTGTGCTCCTACGTACTCGCGAGGCCCTCCGCATGAGGGTCCAGAGGGGTATGGGTCTATAGAGACTCCGCTACCACTGGCGGCTATCCTAGGCCATCCGCCATAGCGCACTCCCAAGATAGAGGGTGGCTAGGCACCATGACGTCACTGATGCTAGAGCCGTCGCTCTCAACATTGTCATCCATGAGGTCATGGAAAAAGGCAGGAGCATAGCTCGCCATCCCCATAAATTTGGATGTGAGAGGGGGCGGCACCAGCATCCTTCGGAGCCCCCATGCATACGTGTTCACGAGAGATGTGAGGCCATAAGGGAACCGGTTGCATGGTGGTCGCGGCAAGGGCAATGGGGTCCCTCCGGAGAGTCGACAGAAGATATGTAATAGCAAGTAAAGAACAATATGTACGTTACTCACAGCGGAGTTTTTGCCTAGCGTAGGCTTGGAGCAAAGCATAGGCGCCTTGTCATTGAAGTCACCGGGTGTCCTAGAGCCAACGAAGAATGCTCCTCCTCCGACAGGCGCTAGGAAAAGTGCCTCCTCATAGAGGTGAAGCACGTCGAGCCAGTCGGTGATGAAGTCTAGGCTTTCGAAGAGGAAGGCCTGAGACGGCTCAAAGACGGGAGGAACCCACGTCCCAACAGGTAGGAGCGTGGGAAACTCCGGCAAGCCAAAGCGAGTCGTATCGCTTGAGCCCACCATGCCAAAGATGGCAGAAAGGTGGGCCATCCGATGACCAAAGGCATGAACGTATAGCGTCTTCCCCATGGATGACACCAACTGTCGGTGCGAAAAGTGACCAACATGTAAATATTTGTAGTTTTGTTGTACATTGTGATCGGATATGGCCTAGCACTCAATGACATAGGGTTTATACTGGTTCAGGCAACGTGCCCTACGTCTAGTTTGTGTCGGTTGGTGACTTTATTCCTGAGTCCAGGTGCTCGAAGTTTACTGTGGGCTTACAAACGAGAGGGAGTAAGATAGGGGGTATCAGTGGTCCGGTCGGACTCCGAACCGAAGTGCCAAGAGTGACGGGATCTCCGACGTGCGCTAAGTGTTCGAGCAACGTGCCCTACGTCTAGTTTGTGTCGGTCGGTGACTTTATTCCTGAGTCCAGGTGCTCGAAGTTTACTATGGGGTTACAAACGAGAGGGAGTAAGATAGGGGGTATCAGTGGTCCGGTCGGACTCCAGACCGAAGGGCCAAGAGTGATGGGATCTCCGACATGCGCTAAGTGTTCGAGCGTATGCTTTGTTTGACTTTAGAGTTCTAGGGCCAAGCAGAGAGAATTGGAGTGATCCGTTTGTTGTTCGTTGGAATCCTCCTCCTTTTGGAGAGAGCGCATCCCCTTTTATAGATGAAGGGGATGGCCTTACAAGAGAAAGAGTGTGAGAGAAAGAGAAGTGTGTGTGCTACCTAGTCTTGTTGCCCATGCCGTCGGGTACAAGGTGGTTTGTCGGTGCCCACAATACTGTTGATGCCTAGACGCATGTGGTTGGCTCCATTGTATTCTTCTGGTATGGCCAATGTCGGCGCCTACCATACTATAGAACAAATGTCGGCACCCATAACACTGTTTGTGTCCTGCCATGTTAGAAGGTTGCAAACTACCCTTCTGACATAGCTTGACAGTACTGTCCTGCGGGTATGTAGGGTACGGTCCTCGGTATTGTGGTTGACTTGAGAGCCCTGCCTTACTTGCTCCGCCTGATTCTTTGGGTCCTTACCGAGTGAGCGTCCCCGTTCGGTTGTTTCCCAGTCGTCTTTGACCGCGCTAGTTGAAGAAGAGTTGTAAGCAGAGGTTCGGTGGCCTTCCGTTCGGAGGGGCGGGCTGGGGTTGGAAGTGAGCACCGTTCCTCCTTGGCCAGGCCTTTCGGTCGGAGAGGCGGGCCGAAGTCGGAAGCGAGCATCGTCCTCTCCTTGGCTAGGCCTCCCGGTCGGAGAGGCGGGCCGGAGTCGGAATCGAGCGCCGTTCCTCCTCTACCAGGCCTTCCGGTCGGAGAGGTGGGCCGGGGTCAGAAGCGAGCGTCGTTCCTCCTTGGCCAAGCCTTTCGGTCGGAGAGGCAGGTCGGGGTCGGAAGCGAGCGCCGTTCCTCCTTGACCAAGCCTTCCAGACGGAGACTGGGTCGATGTTGGAAGAGAGTGTCGTTCCTCCTTGGCCATGCCTTCTGGTCAAAGACTGGGTCGGAACCGAGCGTCATTCCTCCTTGGCCAGGCCTTCCGGTCGGAGACTGGGTCGTTGTCGAAAGAGAGCGCCGTTCCTCCTTGGCCAGGCCTTCCGATCGGAGACTGGATCGTCCTTCTGGCATGTCGTTAGGTATTTAGGCCGGCCCAGGAGTTGCGCGTCGTTTGCAACGTCGTCTGCTGGGCCGAGCTTTTTGCTAGAAAGCAGATCCTTGAGGAACTCCGGGTTTATGAATCCGATAAATACAATATAAAATAAATAAATAAATAAATAAATAGTCAAAGTGTAATTTGGATACCTATAAAATGAAATGGAGGGAGTAGCACCTCTTCACCAACTAATTAACTACCCCACTGTCGTGAAAATACAAGGTATTGAGGATTTAAAATTTCTACCGAATTATAAGGTATCATAGATTGCTCAACACTATCCATGCATGTCTATTTTTAAAGAAAAAAGTCCATATTACTCCCTCCAAGTTTGGCCCATGTCTAAATAATTTCTCAAACTAACATTTGGTTCAATTTACTCCTTCCAACTATTTAAGTTGGTCCAACTGAACTAACACCTAAAAGAGTTTTTTCTTTTTTAGTTTCTCTATGTACAAATTATATTTTAGTTTCAAAATTTGTGAGATGATAGAGGACATTGTATTTTGTATTAAAAAATACATTATGAATTATTCATCATTATGTTTTATACGATACGATATTGTACCTCCAGTGTTAATTTATTATTAAATTTCCTAAGCTATCAAAATAGAGGCAAAAAGTTAAGATATATTTTTTCTAACATAACTTATAATGTTCTCTATCATATCACAAAACTTGATATTAAGACTCAACTAATACGTGAAAAAACAAAAATAATAAATTATGTTAAGAGATAAACTAGACCAACTGAAATAGTTGAAGGTAGTAAATTGACTAGCAGAGCCTGCTGCAGTCCGTGGGCCATCGTAGCACAGAGCATGACGTGAGGCCACGAGCGATGTGGCCTGCGAGACTGCTCCATTGTGTTACACGCACATACGGTTTTAACTCCCCATAAAAAAGAAAAAAAAAACGGGGCGGGCAGGCGGTACTGGCCATGGTCGGTGCGAGCATCCAGGCCGGCCCGACCGAGCAGCTAGTCCCGTGCGTGTTGATACGCAACCACGTTGTCGCTGCACTGCACTGCACTGCATTTAACACTGACATGAAGATTAGTGTTGCCGTGCTGATTCCAACCATCAATGAAAAATCATGACGTGAGAATGAGATCCAGAAATCTCGGAGCTTTCCCTCGGGCGACCACGGAGGCGACCACGATCCCATCGCCTGGATCACGACGTCGGTGATCTCCAGGCCTGCTCCACCGACGATCGCTCTGATCCTGGTGTCCACGCCCCGCCCACAGACGTCCAGTCGGCGGCGGCCACCGCAAATCGCCGGTTAGCCATTCTTGGCGCCGTCGACCAAAGATTATTCTAAACCCTTTTCCCACTAGGGTCTAAGCGCCGCTTAGGGTATAGTATTGGGATCGTGTGGTGTCTGCCTCGTCTGTGTTGCAGATCACCTGTGTTGATTTCCCCCTCCTTCTAAGGGCGCTCTAATGGCGATGGCAGGAGGTGGAAGGAAGGGGACGGGGAGGATATCCTGGGCCCAAATGTGACGGATCTGTAGAGTAAA
Organism: Miscanthus floridulus; assembly: GCF_019320115.1. Lineage (NCBI taxonomy): Eukaryota > Viridiplantae > Streptophyta > Magnoliopsida > Poales > Poaceae > Miscanthus > Miscanthus floridulus. Next base: position 65,004,144 of record NC_089592.1, on the reverse strand, counting down.
CTCAATCTTACGGAGGAAGAGGGAGCGGTAGCAGATTTTAGTGATGATGACGACGATGTGGTTTTGTTGGCGATGGAGTGGGGACTCATTGGTAAGGTCCTCTCCCCCATGGCGATCCATGTCAACACAGTCCGATCGGCAATGAGACCCGCCTAGGGCAACCCGGCTAGTCTGAAAATCTGGGCGATCGGGGAGAAGAGTGACAACCTTTTTGTGGTGGAATTCGCTGGAAAAGTGGATGGAAAGGGCGTTGGCAGGCACACCTTGGATGGTTGGAAGGCACGCGGTCATCCAACAACCTTATGATGAGCGCTTGAGCGCATTAGAGATTATTTTTGATCGTATGGAAATTTGGGTAAGAATTTTGAATCTGCCCCTCGGATGGATGAATCAGCAGAGGGGTAATCGTGCTATGAGCTTAATTGGTCATGTGGTGAAAATGGACGTGGACAGGGATGGGAAGGCTAGTGGAGCTTTTCTGAGAGCCCGGGTTACCATTGAAATCGATAAACCCTTACGCCGGGGGGTTCTTTTCCGCATGAACAAGACGGAGGATCCCCGATGGTTTGCAGCGCAGTATGAGAAGCTACCCTTCTATTGCTTTGCTTGTGGCGTGATGGGCCACTCGGAGATGGAATGTGACCATCCAGTGGCTAGGAATGATGAGGAAAAATTACCCTATGATGTCCAGCTAAGGGCACCAGAGGAGAGACGTAGGCATCCTCAGTCCATTGTGGGGCTGCTACCGATTCTTTTGGCAATGGTTCGTTGTCGGCGTCGACACCGCTGAAAGCTCTAGTTTGGTTTTGATGAATTAATGAAACCCCAAGTGATAACTCGTTGCTCCAAGTGATCATGAGATAGGTTAGCACATTCCAAGTGGTAGAGCAAATGGTGAAGATCATGATGGTGGTGATGGCCAATGGTGATGATCAAGTGCCCGGTCTTAGAAAAGAAGAAAGAGAAAAACAAAAAGCTCAAGGCAAATGTGATATCCATAGGAGCTCTTTGTTTTTGGTGATCAAGACACCTAGTGGGTGTGATCACATTTAGGATAGACACTACTACAGATTGACTTATCACTATCGTCACTTTCACTACCGTAGCAATAGAAGCGACTGTGTTATGCTTCCACCCGGTTGGACCGATAGCAAGGCCTCCTGAGGAAGGAAACCGGCAGTTGAAACTTCTACCACTGACGGGTTAACAATAGATGCGGCAGTGGTATTTTCTCAGTCGTATGAAAAGTCGAGCCGACTGGGATACGTGTTATGGCCACCGGCCCTCCACGACTGTTTGGTCTTCCGGCGGTAAAGTGAGCGTAAGTTATTTCCCAACTACTTGCACTTCTCTATCTTCAAGGTTGGCCTATTTAACCAGGGTCTAGATGCACCTCTTGGGCTCCATCCACACACTCTTGAATCCACACACTCATGAGCGCTACTGTATCGTTTCTCATCGTCAAGCAGTGCTTTGTCTTCATCCTTGCACCTCTCATAGCCTCCTCCTGGCCGTGAGAGGTGCAAGATGGAGATAAAGCACCTCACCGGGTGTTTGGAGAAGGCCTTCAAGATTGGGTGCTTTAGATTCTATAACCTTGGTTCCCTTTAGCATCGAGATGCAGATCTACATCTCTCGACTCTAAGAGGTAGCAAGATTACGGAATATAAAGAACCCCACTGAGATGCAGGTGCAAGTTTTGCGAGGTGCTCCGTCTCCATCCTTGGCGAGGTGCTGTCGCTGAACAGGACCTTGACCTTGATGATTGCAGATCTTGTGTTAACAGAAGATCTGTAATCATCTGGTTTTCTCCTGTTCAAGGGCTCCATACTCGATTGGGGGTGCTTCAAGTTTGCGAGGTGCTCGTTCTTCAAGATTGGGTGCTTTATATTCCGTCTTGTAGCTCTCACGGTCAAGAAGCATATCACATCCCTTGACTGTGAGGGTTGCAAGATGGAAGGTAGAGAACCTCACTAAGAGTGAAGTTTTTTGATGTGTTGCGTCGTTCTTTAGATTCCATAATCTTTATACCTTAGGGGGTCTGTTGCTTTGTATGTGCAAACCGTCGTATGGTACGGATCTATTATCGCATAGACCTCAATAGAAAATACGTAAAAAAGTACTACCAAAGTATTTAATTTGGGTCGATGCTTGATAGCCAAGTCTCATCAGCTCAAAATAGCTGACACCTAGAGTATTGCTTTTAGAACAAAAAATAACAATAAAAGACATAGGATCAAAAGTGACATTAAAGCAGCAGATTGTTTACTTATAACTTATAAGACCCTATATATAATCTATGGTCCTAAGAAAACATTGTTTACAACATCTTGTGCATGGATGATCACTGCGATAGCCTCGGTGGCATTAGTGAAGTCTCCAATCAGGTCCTCTTGATCTTCCAGTCGAACAGTGTCCAAAAAACTAGGTTCCAAGTGATGGAGCTCGTGCCCTAAATGCAGTTGCGTTGCAGCAAGAGCGGCACCGGCACCATAGCGGACGCCATGAGTTGCCACTTCTCTAGCACGAACCGGGATATCCTGCAGGCGATCTTCAAGAGAAACACCCCTAGCGTTGACTGCTGCAGCTGTGCCAAGTGCTGCATGTTGGAGGGTCTCATGGTGATTCACCAGGTTGATCTCCCATCGATGAGCCTCCTCGATCTCGCAACAAGAATCAGCCAACTATTCCTCAAGATCTAATGAAAATGAAGCGTTAGTTACGCCTTCGTCTGGCTTCTACACTTTATGAGATGTCCATCGCTCAGTGCGGGGATAAACCTATCGCTTAAATTTGGCTTATGCCGATGCTTATGCTGATTTGTTGTGAGAGAAAAACACTGTTTGTTCGCTGAAAAGTACTGCTGAAGAACAAAGCCAAGGTTTTTATCATCATAACTATAGTTGCTAATAGATCCTTGTTATTGTACGCCTGGTGAATGAAAAGTGTAATAGAGTTAATTGAAAAAGAATATATTTTGTTGATTTTGAACACTGATACCTCACTGTGATGCTGGTGGGGTGTTGCTTTGTATGTGCAAACCGCCGTATGGTACACCTTTGTAATTGCGTCCATTGTTATTGTACAGATCAATACCTTTATTATGCAACATCAGCTGACGAACTTTGTCATGTTAACGTCTATTGTTATTATAAAAATTACGCTATGTGTTCAGTAAGCTACTAAGGTCCAGTGAATTACATTGTATAATTATGTCACCGTCGTATATAAGCGGCGTTGAAAAAATTGTGTCACCGCCGCTATTCATCATTAGATGCTAACATCTTCTTGCTGTAACCTGCAAAAATAATGTTCATAATATTTTGTTCCTTTCCAACATTCAATTTCTATATGACACGCCCATCGTTAGGTGCTACGTACCATCTTCTTTAACACCCAATCACCACCGCCTGTAGCCTTCACCGCCGATATCATCAAAATTTGTAAGCCAACGCGAGACTCCCGCGTGTTTTTAGAATTTTTGGCATGTTTGTAGTTAGCTTACAAAGACCGCTACCCACCCAGCCACCACCTTGTCTGTCTCCTCCTCAAGTGCTGTTATTCTTTACCTACTCATCGACGTGCAAGCCGCCACTCACTACCGACAAGCTAGTGCTCCGTGCCGGTATGCCTCACCGACACGCCCGTATAGATCCACCGGTGACCAGGCTGGTACTCATCACCACCGTGTCCGCTCAAGCTCACTACCACAAGATCCAAAGGCAAGGGTAATGCTTTCTCGCACTTTCCTTATCCATGTTTCTTGGCTTTTTATTCCCCTTTTATCTCATCTAAGTATGAATCAAGCTTCCATCTAATCATTAAGGAGCTCACGAGCACATCCCCGCAGATGCTCCTAGTCTGATTCAAGCGACAGCGCTGCTGCTTCCATCACCAGCCTCGCTCCACCACATCCTAGTCAAGATGGAGGAGGAGGCCACCAACAAGAGTAACAAAGTAGACATCCTCATAGACGATGTCTTGGTCCTTATCCTCCACCGCCTCACCGCCCGCACCTTGTGCAGCTACAAGTGTATGTGTCGCTCTTAGTACCACCTCATCTCCGAATCCAAGCATCATAAGGAGCTGCCCCAGTTTATCGTCGGACTCATGTATGGCAACTGGAAAGGCAAATGCCGATTCACCAGCTTCACCAGTGAATACCCCTCCTTTTCCTTCATGCCCTTCCCTATTCAAGATTTAGTCATCTCAGATTACTGCAGAGGCCTCTTCCTCTGCTAGTACGTTGGGCTTCACTATGTTGTCTGTAATCCGGTGACTAGCAAATCAGTGGTACTACCGCATAGCAACCTTTGTTATGGTTCAGATCGCTTGGGATTTGATCCCACAATCTTCTCGCACTTCCATGTGGTAGAACTGTGGATAAGGTCACCTGGGGTGTTAGTTGTCAGCATCTACTCATCCAAAACTGGAGCATGGATGTGTATAGAATCTGAATGGGGAGAGGATATTCTAGTATGCAAATGTTCAAGAATTATGTTTTTTATGGTTTTATGCACATGCTAGAGGTGTCCCATATAGTTGCTATTGATATGGAAGGAAAGACGTGGAGGAAAATTCTAAGGCCACCAGGTCCTGTAATGTCCATCCATGGAGATCAGGGTCAGCTGTGTCTATGTATTGCTGATATTTTCAATATGTCTGACCTTTCAATCTGGATCCTTGAAGACTATGGTACTAGTAAATGAACATTGAAGCATACGGTGAACACGTTGTAGCTATTTGAACTGGACAATATTGGACTCGGTTCTGAGGCTGCCAATGCAAACTATAGAGTGATTGTAGTTTACCTAGAATGGAATTTGATTTTCTATGTTAGGGAGGATAGAACATTGATGGCATATGACACGAGCCGTAGAAAAGTTCATGTCCTCTCAACTCGGATCGTACGCTATCCTAAAAGTACCTGGAGTATTTATTTGAACGGACCTCACTATCTGCCTTATGTTCCCTGGTTCATAGAGTAATTAGCAGAGCAGTAAATGTGCATATGTTGTATTTTGTAATTAGGACCATGCTTGCAAATTTCTTTTGTGGTAGCATAGAGATGATCTTCCTCAAGATGTCCACATCATCTAGCTTCGTCAATCCTATTGAATGGAGCTCATTGATAATTAGATTCAAACAAGAATACATATCACGAACAAGCTCATCATCATTCATTTTAAAAGAATCATAATTTTGATTAGCAAGACAATGTTTTTGCTCATGGACATTAGATGTGCTGTCATGGAGCTCTTGGAGTTTTAACCAAATTTCATGTGCATATTTAAAGTGAACACTTGGTTAAACACATCCATGCTAAAGGATTCAAACAAGCAATTCTTAGCTCTAGCACTAAAAATGAATTTCCTTTTCTTCACTCTTTGTGGGTTTATCGGGATTCTTAATGGGTTTCATCCCATCACGAGTGACTCTTCAAACACCCAAATCTACTGCCTCAAGGTGACAAGTCATTCTGGCTTTATAGTAAGGAAAGTTAGTGCCGTCAAAGTGCGAAGCCTAGAGGTATCCATCTCAACCACTCTAAATAGCGTCGGCTCAATGGTGGAGAAACCAAAGGTCCAAATTGAGCCAAATGGCTCTGATACCACTTGTAGGGGACCGTGATGCCTAAGAGGGGGGTGAATTAGGCAACTTAAAACTCTAACTCTAAACTATGGTCTCTTTTTCTAACCTAAGCAAAACCTATGCAAAAGATGAACTATCTAAATGTGCAACTATGGTTTTGCTAGTGTGTTGCTATCTCTACAGCAAAAGGAGTTTTGCAAACAATGTAAATACAGAAGCTAAAGAGTAAGGTAGAGATATGCAAACTCCCATCGATGACTCTGGTATTTTTACCGAGGTATCGAGAAGCGCGCAAGCTTCCCCCTAGTCCTCATTGGAGCCCCTCTCAAGGAATCCCTCACAAGGGTCAAGCTCTCGGTCGAGTAACTTTGTGGATAGCCCTGGGCCTTCCCCATGCACCAGTGGGTCTCTGGTGTGCCTCTCCTAGAACACTCTCCACCATCTTCACTATCAAGCTTCCGGTCGAACCGCCGTAGGCCTTGTTCCCTTTGATACACGGTGGCGGCCACACCACAAACGTGGTTGGTGTGATCTCTCAAGACTACAAGCCCCTCTGATGTACAACAATGGTGCACGCAAGCACCGAGTGATAAGAGGTATGCAAACCTCACTAAACACTAGGCCTAAACCTAGAGCATGCGCATAAGTGGTGGTCTGATCAACCTAAGCACTTCGCAAAGCACCTACGCTAATCACCTAATGAATCACTAAGCACTATGCAAGTGGAGATCACTAAAATGATGTATCAACACCCTTGGTATGTTTCCTCAGCTTCACTCTACTCAAATGGCCGGTAGGGGTTCTATTTATAAGCCCCACTGAGAAAGTAGCCGTTAGGGATGAAATCCTGCTTTTCTGCTATAGACTAGACGCTCAGGTCATCCTAATTGGACGTGTCCGGTCGTCCTGACTGTTAGATCCGCGATCAACTGATCAAACGCTGGTAGTGTCTGGTCACATGCCACCGGACGCATTCGGTCACAATTTTGCTGCTCTGGAGCCTTTCTGTACTCGATCAGACACTACAGTCCTACGTCCAATCGATTTGCCACTAGCGTCCGGTCAGTACTATGTGTGTTGCCAGTGATGATGAACAGTGCCATCGGTGCGTCCGATCACTTTACTGTTCAGTGTCCGGTCGGTGCTGGTGACGCCTGCTGCTGCCGAGCCTTTTGATCGGAGTGTCTGGTCGCTATAAGACCAGCGTCTGGTCACCACTATGAGCTCATTTCTTCGCGATCTTGCATCTGGCTTGGTTCCTATCTTCGTGCTTGGACTTTGCTTGATATCTTGGATCTTCTCTTGTGCTTCTAGGGTCTTGCATAAGATGTTGATCATCGAATCATCACGTCACCTTCATCCAAGTCACGTCTTGCACCCTATTGAACTACAAAACAATCATATGCAAATTCATTAGTCCAATTTGGTTGTGTTGGTCATCAAACACTAAAATCCAAAGTAAATGGGCCTAGTGTCCATTTTCCTTACAATCTCCACCTTTTTGGTGATTGATGACAACACGACCAAAGCAAGCAAATAATAAACATTCACAATTTAAAAACTATCTACTTGCTAGGATGCAATGCAAAAGGGCAAGGTTATATGATGCTAAAAGATATCACTTGTAAGACTAAAATATACCACTTGAAAACATTTCTTGCCCTTGCAAATGTCCCCATGTGGTATTATGGATTTAAGCCTTGCTTTTGATCCTACAAGTTCTCCCCATTACATAGACTGAAACATAATCCACTATCCTCTCTTTCTCGGACCATTACCACTTGTAGGCCATTACCACTTGTAAATTATTATGATCCTGCTTTTGGTCCTAAAAATTAATGCTTGCTTTTGGTCCTCTAAATTCTCCCCCTTTGGAATCAAACACCGAAAAGGAAGGCATTAGTAGCATAAGGGAGGGTCAAACTTTGTGATCCTTTATATGTGGAGTGGAATAGGTCACAAAATTTGACTCTCATATTACATAGACTAAGCTCTCCCTAAATATATGCATACATATGATGGAGAATGTAGTTTATGCATAATTGGCAAATTAATTCTCAAAGGAGTTTAATCTATATAATGCATGGAGAAAGCATATAAATACCAAAATAAAATCAACATGATGATATCGGTTTAGAAATACCACATGTGGAAACCAATTTGATTTCTACCACTTGCAATAGGTGGTGGATATTTGAAGTATGATGCTTAACTCCGGGGACTCTATTTTCCTTGCAATGAGACTACTACACACATGATAATCTTGAAAAGGTGTTAGTCTCAAAGCATCCAACTTGTAGAGTAACCTTTGCCTAAATTTGTGCACACAAGTATGGAATACTTGTAGGAGACATGCACATTGATTGTAGAATAAAAAATACCACTTGAAAGATAACATCACATGAATGTGAGAATCATTTTCTAAGGTGATATTCACGAGAAATTATCTATAATTTGGACTTTAGCACATATTAGATGAACAATTGTAAAACAAGCTATATGCCATGCTCCTAAACAATTTAAACCATGTAGGTTTGCTCCAAGGGTCAAGAGTGAAACTGAGCAAGCCTACCATATGATTTACCTAGTGTATGCATGACAAAGGATTAAGCATGCAAATGCAAACCTAGGCATGAAAAGTAACGAGATGCTTAAAGATCCCACTTGTAGGAAATTTAAATCTAGTTACCTAACATGGGAAGGGGAATTTGGAGCCATAGTATTCACTAACCCACTTGGCAATGACTTTGTCCAAAATGATGCACCCCATGAAATGCACCCATACTTTGCCAAGTCTCCAAATTCTATGAGGTCCATCGGACTTCTCACTTCCCTTTCGGGATCCAAACCTTCTTGGTGCTCTTCATGTTGGAAATGATTTCCTTTGGCACCCAAAAGCGTTTGACCCCGTTGTTGGCTTGCTTGTTCACCTTGATGTCCACCACCTTATCATTTTTCTTCTTCTTTAGCAAGTATGGTGTGGAGGCCTTCTTGTCCACCTTGTTGGTGTAGGTGTTAGAGAGCTTGCTTGTTTGCCTTTTCTCTTTCTTCTTTGCTCCTCCCCCATTCTTCACCTTGCACTCATAGGACTTGTGGCCTTCCTTGTGGCACACGTAGCAAACCACAGTTTGTCCTTCATCAACCTTCTTCACTCCCTAGACGGTGTTATCTTGATGAAGTTGGGCTTGCTTCATCTTGCCTTTCACTTGAGTCAAGTCCTTGGTGAGACAAGCCACTTCTTGTTTGAGTTGCTCATTCTCCTTTGTAACCTCTTGTGTGCATGTATCTATAACAACTTTCTCAACACAAACTTGGTTGCACAAGGATGAGTCTAAACATAAATCACTGCAATAAGTAGCGTCATCTTTTTTGGACATGTCAAAGGTAGAATTTTTCGTTTAGATGCTTTGGTGAGGGTGGAACCGACGGCTTTAAGATTAGCAACTTTATTAGTTAGCTCATCACAATGTTTGCACATGGTTTCCATTTTAGCAAGCAAACTTTTATAAGCATCTTGTGAGCTAGCTAACTTTTCTTTTAATTTTTTATTTTTGCTTACAAGTTGCTCATCATTGATTGTGCATGTATTTGTTGTTGCACTAGCTTCAAGTTGCTCAATTTTAGTAGATAGTTCAATACTAAGATTAGCAAATGTCTCATATTATTCAAGCAAGGTTTTATATGCTTCTTGTGAACTATCTAGCTTTTCTTTTAATTTTTTAAGCTTCTTTTGTTGACTAGTGCAAACTTTAGCATACTTAAGATTTTGTTGCACAATTTCATCATAAGAAGGCATTTCATCATCACTATCACTCTCACTAGAGGATGAGCTTTTGTTACCTCGTGCCATAAGGCACACATGAGAAGATCTTGATGATGAGTGCTTGTGCCCTCGCCTCTTGTGATGGTCTTCTTCTTCATTTGAAGAATCATCTCGTTACCTTATTGATGTGAGGACTTTGTCCTTGCATGACTTCTTTGTCTTGGGTGTTGGCTTGTTTGGACAAACTTCCACAAAAGTGCCCCAACTCGTCGCATCCATAGCATCCTTTGCTCATTTCTTTGATTGGTGAAAATGAGATCTTGAATTTGGATGGGCACACCCTTGACATTAAGCCTTTGGATCATCCTCTCCACCTTGTTGATAAGTTTAATTGATTTTTCATCAAGGTCGGAGGTGGAGGAGGAAGATTGATCCTCATCACTTGAATCTTCATCATCATCATCATCATCATCATCTTCTTCTTCTTCTTCTTCTTCTTCACCTTCACTTGAGGAGCTTGAGCTTAAGCTTGTCTCAACTCACTTGCCTTTCATCTTCTTTTTCTCACTACATGCAAGAGCTTTGCCTTTGCTTGATAAAGAGGCTTCTTCTTGACCCATCTTGCATGACATTTCAAATGCCACTATCTTGCCAATGACTATGGCCGGGGTCATGGTGCTCAAGTCCTCCATGTTGTGAAGGATGGTGATGATGCTTGCATATTTCTTTTGTGGTAGCATGAAGATGATCTTCCTCATGATGTCCACATCATCTAGCTTCATCAATCCTATTGAATGGAGCTCATTGATAATTAGATTCAAACAAGAATGCATATCATGAACAAGCTCATCATCATTCATTTTAAAAGAATTATAATTTTGCTTAGCTAGACAATGTTTTTGCTCATGGACATTAGATGTGCCGTCATGGAGCTCTTGGAGTTTTAACCAAATTTCATGTGCTGTATTTAAAGTGAACACTTGGTTAAACACATCCATGCTAAAGGATTCAAATAAGCAATTCTTAACTCTAGCATTAAAATGAATTTCCTTTTCTTCACTCTTTGTGAGTTTATCGGGATTCTTAATGGGTTTCATCCCGTCATGAGTGACTCTCTAAACACCCAAATCTACCGCCTCAAGGTGATAAGCCATTCTAGCTTTATAGTAAGGAAAGTTAGTGCCATCAAAGTGCGAAGGCCTAGAGGTATCCATCCCAACCACTCTAAATAGCGTCGGCTCAACGGCGGAGAAGTCAAAGGTCCAAATTGAGCTAAACAGCTCTGATACCACTTGTAGGGGACAGTAATGCCTAAGAGGGGGGGGGGGTGAATTAGGCAACTTAAAACTCTAACTCTAAACTATGGCCTCTTTTTCTAACCTAAGCAAAACCTATGCAAAAGATGAACTATCTAAATGTGCAACTATGGTTTTGCTAGTGTGTTGCTATCTCTACTACAAAAGGAGTTATGTAAACAATGTAAATGCAGAAGCTAAAGAGTAAGGTAGAGATATGCAAACTCCCATCGCTGACTCTGGTATTTTTACCGAGGTATCGAGAAGCGCATAAGCTTCCCCCTAGTCCTCGTTGTAGCCCCTCTCAAGGAATCCCTCGCAAAGGTCAAGCTCCCGATCGGGTAACTCCATGGATAGCCCTAGGCCTTCCCCATGCGCCAGTGGGTCTCTAGTGTGCCTCTCCTGGACTGCTCCCCGCCGTCTTCACTATCAAGCTTTTCGCCAAACCATCACGAGCCTTGTTCCCTTTGGTACACGGTGGCGGCCACACCACAAACACGGTTGGTGTGATCTCGCAAGACTACAAGCCCCTCTGATGTACAACAATGGTGCACGCAAGAACCGAGTGATAAGAGGTATGCAAATCTCACTAAACACTAGGCCTAAACCTAGAGCAAGCATATAAGCGGTGGTATAATCAACCTAAGCACTTCACAAAGCACCTACGCTAATCACCTAATGAATCACTAAGTACTATGCAAGTGGATATCACTAAAATGGTGTATCAACACCCTTGGTATGTTTCCTTAGCTCCACTCTACTCAAATGGCCGGTTGGGGGTCTATTTATAAGCCCCACTGAGAAAGTAGCTGTTGGGGACGAAATCCTACTTTTCTGCTACTGACCGGACGCGTCTAGTCATCCTGACCGTTAGAGTCATGATCAATTGATTGGATGCTAAAAGCATCTGGTCACATGCCACCAGATGCGTCTAGTCGTAATTTTGTCATTCTGGAACCTTTCTATACTAGATTGGACGCTGTAGTCCTGTGCCCGATCGATTTGCCGCCAGTGTCCGGTCAGTACTGAGTGTGTTGCCGGTGATGATGAACAGTGCCATCAGTGTGTCTGGTCACTTTACTATTCAGCGTCCGGTCACTACTGCTAACACCTGCTGCTGCTGAGCCTCTTGATTAGAGCGTCTAGTCACTATGAGACTAGTGTCCGGTCACTGCGTCCGGTCACCACTGTGAGCTCGTTTCTTCACAATCTTTCATCTAGTTTGGTTCCTATCTTCATGCTTGGACTTTGCTAGATATCTTGGGTCATGTCTTGTGCTTCTAGGGTCTTGCATAAGATGTTGATCAATGAATCATCAAGTCACCTTCGTCCAAGTCACGTCTTGCACCCTATTGAACTACAAAACAATCACTTGCAAATTCATTAGTCTAATTTGGTTGTGTTGGTCATCAAACACCAAAGTCCAAAGTGAATGGGCCTAGGGTCCATTTTCCTTACATAGTCCAATGGTATGTTGAATATTATTAATTCTGCTACTTTGCATTGTGTAGGTTTTGCAGTCTCTGTGCTTTTGAACGATTTTCCTACAATGGCTTTGGGAGAAAGAAGAGGGATTCTATGCTACATTGGCTGCCAAGCTGATCAAGGAGTGCTAATCTAAAGGAGTGGAGCACATCTACCTTGTTTTAGTTATGTAAGTCTATAGGGAGCAGAACCTTTATTATCTAATCTATGTACCGCTTGTGTTAATTCATCAGTTGACACAGTTGTTTTGTTAGTGTCGAGCATTGTTATTACAATAAGTACTCTTCGTTGTGGACATGATGAATGATGTGTAATGATTATATCCATATGGTGTGTGTTCAGTAAGTTATGAAGGCCTAGCTGAATTAGTAAATACATTATGAAAATCGGATGCAATTCTATCACCGTCGGATGTAAGGACCGTTGGTTGTTTTGTCATCACCGCTGTACCACTCGCCTTTGGTGAAGCAGATAGCCATCACCACTACTATTTGTCTGATGTGGCAGGGGTTAACAGTGCATCACCGCCGAATCGTTTAGTAACCCAACACCGACTAAAAGATCATCACGGGTGGATCATATTGCAGCATGACGGTGACCATGCCCTATGACCAGATGGTTCATACACTGATGCAACGGTGATGTTTTCCTTAACACAGGTGGGTCATGCTCCAATGTGATGGAATAAGGATCTGATCATGGATGGAGGATAAGCCATGTGGCGGTGTTAGTGCATACGCACACACATGGGTCACGCTCCAATGCGAAGGAAGTAAGGACCTTATCATGGATAGATGATAAGCCAATATGGTGGTGTAGTGTAAACCCTAGTTGATCTCAAATACCAACGGTGATGACTATGAGTATCACTGCCCATAGCTTACTATCAAGGCCAAAATTGGACTGCGATGTGGGTTACGACGCGGCTGTGAAAGGTGCGAGTGTAGTAGTGAGATAGCCGTACTATTAAGAGTGGTAAAACTCATTACATATGCATTTAGATTCTAGTGAGTGCTGACACCCTTGAAAATATTTGTGAAAATATGCTAACACATGTGCACAAGGTGTTACACTTGGTGGTTGGCACATTTGAGCAAGGGTAGTGAAGTTGGAGATCAAAAGGAGTTGAAACAGGGGCATCGGACCCTGCTTCATAGAATGTCGGGCACAGCAACAGTCACTTTGATTCAAATGGGATGTGTGGCAGTGTGTGAGTGGCCATGGTAGGGCATCAGACCGAGCATTGAACGATCCAACGGTCCCATGCAGCTGAGTTCGATGGTCACATAAAGTGACCCAACAGCTCTATTTCATGGGGGCTCCTATTTAAGCCCCATGTCTCACTCTAGCTCATACTCTTGGCCATTTTCATTGATATAGCAACCTTGTGAGCTAAGCCAAAGCCCTCCCACTCATCTCCATCATTGATTCATCATCTTTGTGAGATTGAGAGTGAATCCAAGTGCATTGCTTGAGTGATTGCATCTAAAGGCACTTGGTGATTATGTTTCGCTGTGGATTTCGCTTGTTTCTCTTGGTGGTTGCCACCACCTAGATGGCTTGGTGTAGCGAGGATCATTGAGCAGAGGGTGGTTCTTGTCTCTAGTTTCAATTGTGGTGATTGTTAGGGGCTCTTGACATTTTCCCGACAGAGAGCCAAAAGGTACTCTAGTGGATTGCTCCTGTCTTGTGGATCCTCATCTTGTGTTGGTTGTGCGGCACCTGATTGTGGGTTAGATGTGTGATGCCTATAAGCGCGTGAACCTCCATGTGAGTGAATCATCACAATGGGGACTAGCTTATTGGCATGCAAGTGAACCTCGGTGAAAAATTATTGTGTCATCTTGTCCCAAGGATTTTATTTGGAATTCATTGTGATTGATTGATCATCTCTTGCCACGATGGTATAAACATCACTACCTCTCTTGTGTATTTACATTCCTAGTGTAGTTAAACTCTTTAGTGTAATTAGTTTTGAGAGCTAGCTTGTGTCTTGTCTAGTGGTAGTGAGGCTCTTTAGTTAGTCTTTGAGAGCTCACTAACTTAGTGGTAGTGACTTAGCCTCTTGTGTGATATAGAGATCATAGATAACTAGAATTGTGGATAGGAGGCTTACATTTTGAGTAGGCTAGTGCAACACTCGCTTCGCTTTATAATTGTCTAACCACTTCGCTTAAGTGTTGTTGTAGAAATTTTTATAGGCTATTCACCCCTCTAGCCATTAGGACCTTTCAAGTGGTATCAGAGCCGTGGTCACCATGATTTGAGGCTTAACAACCTTCAATGTCAAAATGGCTCAAATCAACAACACCAAGATGCCACCCCAATTTGATGGCTCCAATTATCCTTATTGGAAAGATAAGGTGACAACATACATTAAGTCAATCAATAGAAAGGTGTGGAAGGTGATGGAGACCAAATTTGAGGTAGCCGATCCGAAGGATCCCACCACAGCCAAAGAAGTGCTTCTCCAAAATAATGGCATTGCTCTTAGTGCCATTCATGGTGCAGTGGATGAGAGGACATTTGAGGAAATCAAGAACATTGAGATGGCTCATGAGGCATGGAAGAAGTTGGAGGATTCATTTGAGGACACACAAGCGGTGAAAGGTGCTAAGACATATCCTCAAGGAGAACTATAGTAGCTTCAAGATGAAGGATGATGAAAGTATGCCAGAGATGTTTCATAGGCTCCAAGTGCTTGTTAATGATCTCAAAGCACTTGGTGAATAAGTAAAGGACAAGGACTTTTCTCATAAGTTCTTAAGATGTCTACCCTCAAGATTTGTCACAATGGTTACTATTCTAGTGAGGAGTGATTTGGACACCATGACACCAAACCAAGTATTGAAAGATGTGATGACCGATGACACTTATAGAGATGATGATCAGAAGGAAGAGAAGAAGGAGAGGAAAGATGAAAAGAAGGATGAGAATAAGAGTGTGGCATTCAAGGCCACATCATCTAAGGGCAAGGCAAAGCAAGAATCATCAAATAAAGATGAAGACTCAAGCTTTGATGAGTTTGATGATGAGAAGATGGCTCTCTTTGTGAAAAGATTTGGCAAATTCATGGGGAAGAAGGGATATTGTACAAGAAGGAAAAAGTCATCATTAAGGAACAAAGATGAAGCAAGGAGGTGCTTCAAGTGTGGTAGCAAGGATCATCTTGTTTCCCAATGCCCCAACAATAGTGAGAATGAAGATGATGACAAGAAGAGGAAGAAGAAGGGGAAGAAGGAGAAGAACAAGATGACCTTCAAGAAGAATAAGGATGGTTCATATGTGGTCACTTGGGATAGTGATGCTTCCTCAAGTGATGATGATGATGATAAGACCACCAAGAAGAAGGCTCTTGCAAGCATTGCCATTAATGAGAAGCCTTCTCTCTTCGACACTTCATCAACTTGCTTCATGACTAAGGCCACTAAGGTACAAACTTGTGATGATGGATGTGATGAGGAACATGATAATGAAAGTGAAAGTGATGATGATGATGAACCCACTAAAGATGAACTAATTGACATATTGGAAGATGCTAAAGAACATTTTGACATCAAGAGAAGGGAATGCAAAGACTTGCATAAGGAACTAAAAGCCCTTAAGCAAGCCTTTGATGAGCTCAATGCATCTCATGAGAGGTTAGATGATGCCCATGAGAAGTTTGGCAAGGCTCACAAGAAGCTTGAAAAGGCTCATTCCACTCTTGTTGAACAAAATGAGGAGCATGTTGTAACATGTGACAAAGGCTTAACATATGACATAATTGATGAATCATTCTATAAGCCTATTGTTGCTCCCGCTAACCCTTCTTGTAGCTCATCATCCACTTCCACTTCACCTATGAGTGATGGTTTTACTTGTGATGACTCACTTATGGTTGAAAATGAGACCTTGAAGAAAGAGGTCAATCAACTCACTCTCACCTTAGGAAAAGCCTATGGTGGTGAGGACCGTTTTCTTATGTGCTCGGATAGCCAAAGAGCATCTCTCTACAAAGAGGGGTTGGGTTATACCCCCAAGAAAGGCAAGGCGACCTTTGCTCCTCACAAGACTAGCTTTGTGAAGAACAATGGTTGGTTTTACACTAGTTGCAAGCAAATTGGTCACAAAGAGCATGATTGTAAGAACAAGAACAAGAATGCTATTGTATCCTCAATCAAGTTTGATTCTTGTTATTTGCTCACTATGGGTGCCAATGGTGTGAAGGCTAAGTTTGTTGGTACATCCATGTTGGGCCCAAAGAAGAAGGTCATTTTGGTGCTAAAAAGCTTAGTGACTAACCTTCAAGGACCCAAGCAAGTTTGGGTATATAAAAAGAATTGATCTTCTTTTGTAGGTCAATTACAAAGCCAGAGGAAGGAATTGGGTTCTTGATAGTGGGTGCACTCAACACATGATCGGAGATGCAAGAATGTTCAACTCAATCAACACCAATGATAGCAATGGTTATGATAGTATTACATTTGGTGATAATAGGTCAAAGGGCTTGGTAAGATTACAATATCCAATTACTTGAGCATATCTAATGTGTTGCTAGTAGAGAGCTTGAACTTCAATTAGCTATCCGTGGCTCAATTATATGATCTTGGATTCAAATGCATATTTGGGGTAGATGATGTAGAGATCATAAGTGTAGATGGCTCTAATTTGATCTTCAAAGGCTTTAGATATGAGAATCTATACTTGGTTGATTTCAATGCTAGTGAAACTCAATTGTAAATAATTGAATAGATTTATTAAGCATGATCTAGTTAGAGGCTTGAAATATGTGGTATTTGAGAAGAACAAACTTTGTAGCTCTTGTCAAGTCAGCAAACAAGTCGGAAACACCCATCCTAAGAAAAGCATAATGAGCACTAGCAAGGCATTTGAGCTATTGTACATGTGTGTAGAATATATGGTGGCTGACCTAATTCTACTATGCTTCTTGAAAACATATCTCTCTTTTGATACTTGGAAATATTTGCAAGAAAACATGGGCTATCTTATTTATCTCTTTCTTTTTTTTGACGGGCATCTAAGTACCCATTGTTTTAAATATCTCGGACACTTGTCCATTTTTTCTCAACTCTTTTTTCTTTTTTTATGAATAACTTTTGCATAGCCCATGCTTCTTTTCTGCGTAGCAATTATTGAAGAGATAGTAACAAGAACTTGGAGCATTTATGTGGTGGAAACCTATGAAGCATATTTTTTGGTGTTTTCTCACAATGTAGGAGTAAAACATTTTTGGGTGAATCTAGATGAAACGTATGTTTTTGTGCCTATCCACAATGTAGGAATAGTGCATATGTGGGTGGTGTGTATGTGATCTTGATTTTAAGAGCATGATAAACCTCTCATAAGGGTCAAAAAAAGCTTGACTACACTCAATGCAAAACAAGTAGCATATGAGTGAAAGTTTTCTTAGCCTAAATATAAACTTGTTTGGCTCTGGTAGGAATTCAAGCTTTGTCATACAAGATCTCATCATGTGGAATTTTTATATTTTTTAAAAGATAAATCTTCACAACTTTAGTATCACATGGAACAAGATAAATAGCAGCTCAGACCTTCTCATATCATATCCATCAATTACCTAGACTTAGATCAAACATTGCTACCCACGAGTTTCAAGTTTAGAACAAGTTCTCATATCAAATCAATTTCTATTCAAAACTAAGGAGAATTCAAGGTTGAAAACTAAGTACTTGAAAGGAATTATAATAGAGCATCTATTCATCATTTCTATCATGTCAGATCATCTTCAAGTTTTTTATTCATTTGGCTCTTAAAAACAAGACAAAAAAAAACTAAAGCACATCTTAAGCAAATTAAACTTGAAGCAAACTATACACACTCCTTTTGTTTTGTTTTTTTAGATTACTCCACAGTAATATATATATATATAAGATAAAGGAAAATTTGTATTTTGTTTTCTTAGTTATGCATTTTTATATAATGCAAATTCAAAAATTAACTAAAAATAATAAAATACAAGAAAGAAAACTTACCTGAAGTAATTGGGGCTCCTCCCTTAAGCTGGTTGTTGCTGTGGTCTCTCAGAATGGTGGGTCTATGTTGAGACCCTATAATAAGTACTGCCAATTTTGGTTCTCCTACTCCTGGTGCTAGGAATGTTGGTGCAGAGTGTTCTAGATCGCATGCTGGTTCTCCTCATTGAGGGTGAGCCTGGTGTCGAAGCGAGCATGTTCCATATGCTACTCATGGTAACCCATGGGCTGCGAATGGTGGCCCATGTGCTAGTCATAATAGCCCGTGGGATGGTCACAGAAGCCACGAGCAGAGAAGGACATGTGTCCTCCTTGGTAGTTGCTGGAGACCTTCTCATAAGACTGCTACTGGTAGTAGTCAAATTTGTCGTCATGCATTGCCCACTTGGGCCCTGTTGCCAAGAACTCTTCCAATGATGAGGAGAAGGCTGCTCCCACCCAGCATGTTTAGGTTAGTGCATACGGGAAGATCCCAGCTGGTCCCAACCTACATGCACAGGATGGTGCACCTAGGAAAGTCCAGCTTGATCAAAATCCTATATAGCCGGTGAAGGTAGGGCCTTCTGAAATGGGGTCGTCTCCACGGTACCGAGGCTGTAGGTTGTGAGTGATCCTCATAGAGGCACTCCTACGAGGTGCTTTCTCCTTTCTATGCAAATCAAAGACAAATGAATCCACTGCATACAGACCAAGGTTCTGGTCTGGTAACAGAAACTCGGTTGTATAATCCACATACATCATGACAAGTTTTCCGTCTCTACCCTTTTTAAAATATGTGCATGGTTAAAATAGTCGTCATCAATAAGCCAACGGGGAACGCCAATGTAAGTAACAAAAGCATTTTCTAGCGGGCCCAAATTTTTAGCTATGCGGGTGACCAAAGAAGTGCACCCAACATCTCCCTTAAGACCAGGAATTTTTGTCCAATGATTCATCATGAATTTTACAGGTGAGACCTTTTTCCTTTTGATCCTAGCATAAAGCAGTTTTAGTTCATCATTCCTAACAGTGCGGAAATCACTTCTAAAAAATAAGGAAAAGCCTAACCATTTATGCATGAAGCGCAAAGTAGGGTGCTGAATTTTATTGGTGCGAGGACGTTAGCAAACAATTTCTTTTGAAATCTCCCTCCAAAACTTATTCCTATCAAAGTCTTTTATAGCAGAGTCTACGTCAATTATGAACTGAGAGTGAAATCCAAGAAGTTCACTAAAATTTTTCTAGGGAATAGAAAATTCTTTCCTAAAAAGTCTAAATAAAACTTTCCAAATTGGTGGGTTGCAGAGTGCACAAGAATTCAATAGTCAAAAGCTTACACCCCAGCTCATCAATTTCCCAAGCATCCTCCCATCCTATGGTCCTAAAAATAAGTTCAAATTCAATGATCATACATGTGGCTTGGAGTAGGGCTAGATCATAGGCAAGAGTGAGCACAAAATCTTGGGTCTTTAGCTTCTTGTAGATGTTCTTCTCCCTATCTCCCCTGAGCTTGAGCTGCTTCTCTTGTAGAAGAATGTTCCTTTCCATGGGGGCTGATCGAGACGGTGCTCCAATAGCGAGAGATGGTGGATCGACCTTCATGTCGGTGCTTGCTCGGAATGAAGAACTCCTCGTTGAATGGAATGATATCGCCCGCTTACGTTTGCCGGCGATCTTGCTCATTTTCCTGTAAAATAGACAAAAACAACACAACTCGTGGAACGGGATTAGGAGATGAAAATGTTAGTGGTTAGCCGTCCAGAGTTAATAGTCCGAGGGTTAGTCGTCCAAAATTGCCTAATAAATATTCTAATCAAGATTTTGCCATGACTTCTATCTTAATTCTTTTTAATTCCCTCTCTTGATTTGGACAACACTACCACACTTAAACTCTATTTTTCTTTCTCAAATTTCAGCAGCACCTCTCTCTCTCTTTCTCAAGATTTTAGCACTACTTTCACACACAAACTTTCTCTCACTCTTTCTTACTCCAACACTACTTCTTCTTAAAATAAATTCAACTACGAAATTTTGAAATGGAATTCCAAACTCAGGAACTAGAATTGTGTTGTGCTGGAGGCCGAGAGCATCAAAGGAGTGGGATTTATAAAGGGGGAGGTAGCAGGCCAGCCGGCCAAGTGGTGGGGCTAGCTGGCCCCACATCATGGCTAAATGGCCTCTCTATTTTCTTGGTGGATCTTTACTTCACCCTTAAGCAAAATATCAGCTCCATCGGTGTTTCTTTCGGTGGAGCTATGACATAATAGAGTTGAGTGAGAATGGAGGTGAATAATAGAGGTTCAGTGGAGATGGAGGTGATGGGTCATGGTTGAGTGGGTCTCATGTGTCTCCTGTATTTCTACCATATATATGTATAAAAATGCAATGCAAAAATATTTTATGATACTATGTAATATAACAAG
Organism: Miscanthus floridulus; assembly: GCF_019320115.1. NCBI lineage: Eukaryota > Viridiplantae > Streptophyta > Magnoliopsida > Poales > Poaceae > Miscanthus > Miscanthus floridulus. The sequence continues at coordinate 64,983,611 of NC_089592.1, read as the reverse complement.
ATGAATGATGGTATTTTTAAATTTTTATGCCTCCACGGTAAATATTTCTTACAGATTTTTACTCCGTAAAAATTATTTACATGGGGCATAAGTTTTTATAATGCCATGATGAGAATTTTTGTTTCATGATGCAGGTGTTAAAAAGCAAATATGCTAGGATAAAATGATTACTGCAGTATGAAAAAGTAAATATGGATAACTACCGAGTTACCTCCTGGGCAGGGTTCAGAATTATAAGTCCACCAAACCAGACTTCTCCATTCGGGTTTATTCTTCAGGTATGTTAGTAGGTCCTGGAGATGGAGACCTTGATACTTGCTTCTCATGCCACTCCAGATTGGAGCATTGTTCCAGTCTTGCTTGAAAGCGAACCGCTCTTCCTTCCCATTGATATGGAATTTAATTTCTCTAGCTCTGACATCAATGTGAGCATTTGTAGTGCTCAGGAAGGGTCTCCCAAGAACGAGGGGAGTCTTCATGTCTTCCTGCATGTCAAGTACTACAAAATCTATGGGAACAAAAAAGTTTCATATTTTTACCGGAATGTTTTTAGCGATTCCTACAGGGTAGCGGACCAATTGGTCGGCAAGTTACAAGCACATTGATGTTGGCATGAATGTTGAATAGCTAAGCTTGTCAAAGACCTTTTTGAGCATGACACTGACACTTGCTCCAAGATCGCATAACGCATTCTCAAAGTTCTAGCTCCCAATCGAACAATCGATAGTGGGACATCCTAGATCCTTCTTCTTGACATGTGAAGTGTTTAGGATGGCCGCACTACACTCCTCTATTAACTTGATTACCTCAGTGGAAGACAGTGATCTTTTATTGTTGAGGATGTCTCTGAGATACTTCACGTAGGTAGGTACCTATATGGCATCTAGCAACGAAATATAGATATATAACTTTTGAATTACCTCTACAAACTTACCATATTGCTCATCTATTTTGGCTTTCCGATTTCTATGTGGAAACGGTAGGAGGGTCATGTCATAAAAATCTTGTTGTGGCTCTTGCTCTTGTGGCCCAACTCCTTCAACTTCATTGGTTCTCTTCTCCTCTTCCTGCACAACCACTGGTGTCTTACCTATCCTTATCAGATATGGTGGATCATGAGTAGACTTGCCACCTCTTGTGGTTATAGCGTTTACCTTCTCAAGGTTAGTGGCAAAAGGTAGAGCAGCAACCAACTAGGCTAATTGTTATTCTATGTTTTTATTATAGCTAAGTTGGTCTTTTATGGCAGAAGAAAAACTATCCATTTTAGTATTTATGTTTTCTAGGACCTTATCATTAAAAGCAATTTTCTTAGAAATATTCTCATTAATACTAACTTGTTCTAAGATCAAGTCTCTTAAGGATGGTTGCTTAGGAGTATTATAGTAATTACCTAGGTACTTACCTTGGTCAGTCGACCATTGTTGTTGATTCCACCCTTGTCTCTGTTGTTGTGGAGCAGAATTGTTGACAATGTTTGCATCCTCCTGATATTCAGGGAATTCTACCCCCAAGTATTCTCCACATACATTCTGGGAATTAAAGGCATCTTGAATAGCCTGACGATCTTTCTTGTAATTGGCTCACTTTTCAAGCCAATTTAACAGTACGTACATCTTAGTTGACAGTGCACATACCTCTTCTGGTACTTCTTCGCTCTTATTGCATGATTGAATATTGCATTAAGCCTATCCTTGATTAGAGGCTATCTTTTCCATAAGAGTTTTAGCTTTTCCAAGGGTGAGTGACATAAATGATCCTCTAGCAGTTGCATCTAGTTGTTCGCGAGCTTTCGGAGTTAATTCGTGGTAAAAGCCTTGCATGAGCAACTAATCTTCCATCCCATGATGAAGACAATCTGAAATGTATTCTTGGAAACGTTCCCATGCTTCTAGAATAGTTTCTCCCTTCTACTGTTGGAAATTGGAAATCTTTCCTCTTAAGGCATTTGTATTGTCTACAGGGAAGAACTTTTCTAGAAAGGCCTTTGAACACTTTGCCCATGTGTTGATGTGATCTTTGTTGATGTAGAACCACTGCTTCGCTCTTCCCACTAGTGAGAATGGAAATAGGTGGAGTAGTATGATAGCTTGAGCAACTTCCTTGATGATGACTATGCTACTAATCTCTAGAAAATTCTAAAGGTGAGACTAACATCTTCATGTGCCTTTCCGCTGAATGGGGTAGCTTGCACCATGTTGATGAGGCTTGGCTTGAGCTCAAACTCAAGGTTGTTGGTTTTGAATGTTGGTCCAGTGCGAATGTTCTCAGTGCTCGGAGCAGAGAACTCACGCAGTCTTCTCAGCCATAGATCAAAAACTGGTGTTGAGCTTCATCTTAATTAGGTTAATTTGATTCTGATTGGAAGTTGTTGGTGAATCACAACCAAGTCTGCAATACCCTATATAAGATATGAACAAAGACAAAAAAGGGTAAGCCTACTAAAGCAGAGGTTATGATTTCATCCATAAATATTTATTTGATCAATTCTCTATAGCCATGTGCCCCTCCCTGGGAACGGCGCCAGAAATGCTTGTTGACATTTCTTAGCATCACTCTTTACAAAGTTATTATCCCTAGCATTGTTGGTAACTATAAATGACACTTGAAAAGTTAGAGGAAAATTATATATATATTAAAGTATCCGCAAGCACACAGATAATATACCATTGTAGCATTTCACCCGGGAGTATACCAGGTATCGTTATTTATATTTTATCCATAGGGAGGAGCTATCGAGTTGTGTTGGCACAGAGATATTGATAAATAAATATACTTATGAAAAAAAATCACTTTCATGCTATGGCAGGGGTAAATCAAGGGATAAATAAATGATAATTGTAAGGTAATAATGGTATTCCAGAGATAGAAATAGAGACTCATTAAATGTAGTACGGCTAAATAGGAGATTCGTTAAGAGCAAGAGATTCCTAAGTCATTCCTTATTTACTAAGTCTTTTGTAAACCCAAGTATATACATTCTCATCTATAGTAAAACTAACTTTGGATCTATACATAAGGAACATTACTAAGGAAGATCAAGAACAGAGCTTGTCTCCCTTTGTAACCGCGTTCTACTTGCTCTACAAATGGGGAGTGGACTACAAAGGACTCAACGAGAGTATCACATCTGGGATCTACCACATGACCTAGAGTGTAGAATGCATCCATAGGCAAACAATATATAAGCACCATGCTTACATAATGTTGACCACTTAACTCACTCAAGTACTGAGCTAAGAACTTTGCGAACATATGCATAAATTCATCAATCATAACTATATCAAGCATATAACTAGAGCAAACTAGGAACATAATAAATAGCAATATAATATTGAAGTAGCACAAAGTCATAAATTTAGAGATACAATGGCTATACCAGTCTCTAGATGGCAGATCCAGAATTCAAAGCAATAGCCCACACTCTACTTGAACCTTGCTAGCTAGTATATACTAGAAACTTGAACAAATGGAGCTCTATTCTCTTCTCTCTAGAAACCCTAATTTTTGCTCTAATCTTGACTTATGGCAGCGTGCTCTAGAGGGGGGGGCAGGGACTGATTATATAGGTCAGAGCATCAATCCTGAGCCCTCGGATCAAAACAACTTGAATAAATGGCGTAGAGGCATCCTAGGAGGTGGAGGAGGAACTAACGTTGAAACAGATACTGACAGGTGGCCCAAGGGGGCTAGGTAGCCTCCTTCCCTCTGCTTCGGTGATGTGGCTTTTAGAGTCCTCTAGAACCTTCTAGAGTAGTTTTGCCATGGATAAGCACGATTTAATTTGACATTTTGATCCCCTTTGATGGTTTCCTAAAATAACCCTGCTGAAAACACAGATTTACCAAAACTTATGGAAATTGTCAGTTTAAACCCCTAAGTCTATGTTGATGATCATTTTCATGCATTATTTCAAGTTATATTGAAGTTTATAATGAATGATAACTACCGTCAACAACACTATAGTTGGTGATATCTCAAGAGGTGTACAAACAAGATCAAGATTGGTATCATTTTATGAGCACTTCTCATTTGTGTCATCCATTGAGCCAAAGAAGATAGAAGAAGCATTGAAGGATGTTGATTGGGTGAATTTTATGCATGCAGAATTGAACAACTTCACAAGAAATCAAGTATGGGAGTTGTTTACACCAAAATTTGGAGGAAAAAGCATGGGAACTCGAAACTTCCAAAATCGTGCCAATCAAAGAATCGATTGCATAAGGATCGATATCAGCTGATCCAGATATGACTCTGGAGTTGGATCTCTTTGGATGATGTCAACAGATACCGATGATGAACTACGGTTGGCGCCAGGAAACTACATATTGGACTCTACAAAAAGGAAAAGATTAGGGTCCAAGTTATCTTAAATTAAAAATGTTTTCTTCTATGCCGAAGATTGTAATGAGTCGTACTCAGGTAGGATTCATGTTTAGGCTCCGGGTATAAATATCAAACCTCGGCTATTGTAAGGACACACAATCAATCAAATACAAGTTACTTACTTTTTTTGGCTCCGGTCACCCCTTAGGAGTAGGAGTAGAGTAGATCTCGGCGAGTTCTTCAGCAAGTATGGCTACATCAATCCGGTCGACCTCCACTGCTTGTCTGTAAGTACCGTCATGGCTTATACTTCTGTTCGTATGGCTACATCGATCCGGTCGACCTTCACTATGACTCTAATATAAGCTAGTTATCGACTCTTGTCTAGTTCAAGTATGGCTGCATCGATCTGGTCGACCTCCACTGCTCGAACTAGATTAAGGTCAAGTTATCGGCTCTATCTAAGGGTGGCATTCCTTTGGATAGATTCATTAAGTTACCGATATTGCTTATTGCTTCCATTATTCATTTAATTATAGCAATATCACTTTGCCCCGATTGGGATTGATCTAGATCGGTCTTATATCATGTTTAACCCATCGTTTGTTAATCTAAATTTTGATCTAATCTGCATCTTAAATAATGAGTTATGTTTTATCGGTCGTTTTATGTCAATCTTGACCGCGCATAGTGTGCGGTTAAGGCATGTTTTGTCTTGAGTAGATCTGTTGGCTAGCGAAATCGTCCCATGGCCCATTATCACAGCCTGTGTGATTCAGCCTCACACCCCACTATTAGCACCATGGAGTGGGGATCATTATTTGGTAGATCTGTTCCTGATAGGGCATGACCTTAACTGTGCGCTATGCCTGAATCAGTTGTTTTAGCCGATATCGAGTGCTTTTACGAATAGTTCACATCATGAGACCGTTGAAGTAAAGATAGGTTAAAAGACTGTGTTAGCCCCATGATCTTATTATTGTATTAAGGCCTGCATGATTCTGTCTCATGCCCCACTGATATTAGTAATAAGTTAGGGTCGTCGAATCTATTGTTGTTTCTACGGCTTGCATGATTCTGCCTCATGCCCCACTGGTCACAATGATAGATGAGATCTAATATGTTTATTAGATTTATCTTTATTAAATGGTCAAATGATGATGAGCTATTTCTTTTATATAAAAAAGGGATTTGGTTACTTGCAGTCATTGGCTTAGCATAAATTAATCATTGTTGACATCCTTTTGCCATTGATCAATATTTGTCTAAATAATGATATTCATCCTGAACGATAACTAATTCTTCTTACCCAACCCCATGAGCTTTAACTTATTTATTCTTATGAATATGCTGGAATCGGCTATTTAGTTGATCTCCTTTCATATCGGCTCTCAGAGCCGCACATTTAGGACTATCTGGCAACACTGGCATGTTTCGCCTTAAATTACTGATTAGCTTTCTCTCCTTGTCAATTGTAGGGTCAAATTGACTAGCATGTCTCAGGAGGAGTGCACTGGATCGACCATCCCTGCATTGAAGCTAGGCGAATCTCCATCTCCATCGAGCGGACCCTTTCGGCTTGTTCGTGTGCCCTCGGCATAGGACGAAATTTCATGCCGACAGGAGTTAGTTGAGAGACGAAAGAACCACAATGTGATTGGAACCAAATGGGTCTATAAAAATAAGCAAGATCAAGATGGAATAGTAGTAAGGAACAAAGTAAGATTGGTAGCACAAGGTTACACTCAAGCTGAAGGTCTTGACTTTGGAGAAATATATGCCCCGGTTGCTAGATTGAAAACAATTAGAATATTGCTAGACTATGCTTGTGCCCACAACATCAAGCTCTATAAAATAGATGTCAAGAGTGCATTTCTCAATGGATACATCAATGAAGAAGTATATGTTGAGCAACCTCCCGGTTTTGAAGATGATAAGAAGCCTAACCATGTATACAAGTTGAAGAAGGCAATGTATGGTTTGAAGCAAGCACCTAGAGCATGGTATGAGAGGTTGAGGGACTTCCTACTCTCTAAAGGGTTCATTATGGGCAAGGTTGACACCACTCTTTTCACCAAGAAGATTGACAAGGACTTGTTTGGGTTGCAAATATATGTGGTTGATATCATATTTGGATCAACCAATTAAGACTTTTGTGAAGAATTTAGAAGAATGATGGCTAATGAGTTTGAGATGTCCATGATTAGAGAGTTTGGTATTTAAATCAAGCAAATGAAGAATGGTATATTTATGAGTCAAGGCAAGTACATCAAAGACATGCTCAAAAAGGTTAGCATGAATGAGTGCAAATCAATTAGTACACTAATTGGAATAAATTGCAATTTGGATAGTGATGTAAGTGACAACAAGGTGGGTCAAAAGTTGTATCGCTCTATGATTGGAAGCCTACTCTATGTGACTACATCAAGGCCGAATGTCATGTTTATTAGTGTGTGCATGTGTGCAAGATTCCAAGCCTCACCAAGAGAAAGTCATCTGAAGGCTACAAAGAGAATATTAAGGTACTTGAAGCATACACAAAATGTTGGTTTGTAGTATCCCAAAGGAGCAAAGTTTGAGTTAGTTGGATATTCAGACTCCGATTATGCAGGATGCAAGGTTAAAAGGAAGAGCACTTTGAGCACTTGTCAATTGTTGGGAAGATCACTTGTTTCATGGGCATCAAATAAGCAAAATAGTGTTGCATTATCAACCACCAAAGCTAAATACATATCCGCTGGTAGTTGTTGTGCACAAATACTTTGGATGAAGGCTACGTTGAATGACTTTGGAATCAAGTTCAAGAGAGTGCCATTGCTATGTGACAATGAGAGTGCAATCAAGCTAATCAGCAATCCGGTTCAACATGCAAGAACAAAGCACATTGATGTCAGCCACCATTTCATAAGAGATCATCAACAAAAAAGGGACATTTCAATTGAGAGTGTGGGCACCGAAGATCAACTTGTTGACATATTCACCAAGCCATTAGATGAGAAAAGGTTTTGCAAGCTAAGAAATGAGTTGAACATATTGGATTTCTCAAATATGTGTTGATGCACCCCCCACTAATATGACATGCCTCTCCTTCGAGCAATCCAAGATAAAAGTTGTATGGCATCCATATATCCTTTGCTAAGGACTTGTTTAGCGCATCTAGTCATTCCTCATTTTTATAGGCTTATTCATGAAAATCAAATGAACTTAGTGATTGTATGGTACCACTATTGCTTCTATGCTTAACTTGATCTAGTGGTAGCATATGACTTGTTTGTGGGCTTCTGAACCTAGTGTTCAATCTAGAAAATGAATTATAAGTGTTTAACTCAACATGGTCAAGATAACCCTTGAAATGAGGTATGAAGAAGCTTGCCCTTGATCAAACTGAGTTAAATATCTTTGGCAAGTGTTCTAGATTAGACCAAATTTGGAAAAATGATCCTCACCCCATTGATTGACTTTGATAATCTTAACCTATCTAAAATTGAACCTTTGTGGTCATTTATGACAAAGGGGGGGAAGTAATTCACAAAGATAGGGGAAGAGACACAAAGATAAAGAAAATATGACAAAGGGGAGAAATATGAAAGTAAGGAGATCAATTAAAATTTGAGCACATAAGTAGGGGGCAAGCTCATAAACTTGATTGATGCATTTGTATGTGCATTACATATGTTTGCTTGCATGGCACAAGTTTTAAATTAAAATCTCATGCTTATGTGGTGTATGCTAGTTGTAGGTTTGATTGATGAAATGAAAAACTAGCATGCTGTCGATGTGGGACCCACAGGATACTCCGCAAGGAAGAGAGAAGATCTAGTCTAACTAGGATTCTTCCCATGTAATCCTAGTAGTAATACTATCCCACAATCCTACTAGGACTCTACATTGTAAACCGACTAGGACTCTGGCCTTCTAACTATATAAAGGAGGGTAGGGCTCCTTGGATCGGGAGATTTTGAACAACACTTTACAATCAATCCAACGCAAAGGCTAACGCCGACTGGACGTAGGGCTATTACTCGATCAAAGATCAAGGGTATGAACCAGGATAAATCGATTGTCTCTTGCATTTACTATCAAGTTCTGCATACGCTGAAGCCCAAATGTACTGCCCCGGGTACCGCCGTGGCAGGCTATCGGTGGCTAAACATCGACAGCTGGCGCTCCAGGTAGGGGCTTTCGGCGACTTTGTATCCGAGAACTCGATGGACCTTGACAACATGATCTTCTCGACAGGGTCAACCTTCGTCTTCAGTTCATGGATCTGCGAGGCAGGTGACAATGGCAAGCTCCAAGATCATCTCCTCGAAGATTCAGATCATCATCAGGACTTTTCCATTTCGGCGACAATGACAGATCTACTTACTAAAAGATTCACGCAGCTCACGATGTTCGATCCAACTCAGATTTTGCGGTTTCATGCATCTGATTAAAACTCAAGTTCCACTTCCGAGATGGAGTCTTATTCGAGTTCTTTCAGAAAACCGAGTTCTTTTCCGACAAGGCTCCAAGGCACGACGTCAACCTATCAAGGATACAACTCGGAGTATACTTAGAGTACTTTAAAGAAGTCGGGTCCTCTTCCGTTCGGACTCCATAACATGGCAACATCTTATCAGACATGGCCCAAAGGAACCACCAATCCGGTGCTTAGAATGCCACTGAAAGGAGCCTAGGAGGGTCTCGTCTTAACTATAACATCTCAAGACTGCATCGTCCACTAGCCAAGTTCTGTTCCTAAGGATGGCGGCAACCAAATAGTCGATGATACGACAACAACAACTCTACCCTACCAAGAAGGAGACTCGATCTGCGACCTTGAAGCCTCTACTGAAGTTATCAACAACTCTGATAGTATAGAAACCAAGGCTGATGATAGAACAACTCACACTCGAGAAGTATTCATGATTCGCCATCCTCGATCACCATTGGTCCCCCTAGAAGTGTCCGACGTCAGGTCTTCAGATGAATCTGAGTCCAACATATCACCATTTACCCAGGGGCATGATGGTGAGACCGAGAGTCAGAGGCAAGTCAGAGAAAGAAAGAACAAATTGAAATAAGGACGTCAACACCGTGCTAAGCAGCGCAAGGAAGCTTGGATTAAATATGAGTCAGACCTAGCTGAGTACAACAGAAGAAAATCAGAGCGAGAGGTCAAAGAAGGACGAGCAGCGAATACACCCTACGATAAGATCCGAGAGGCACTAGAACTCAGGGCTGACTTCACATCCCAATGAAAAACAAGAACAGCTTCGAGACTTCCTCCAATCAATAGTCCTAAGGACGCACGACGGAAGGGCAACATCTCAGCAGGAAGATCAAAATCAAAGGAAGTCCGCCTTCGAGAGACTTGGACCAAGTGGAAGTCACAACAGAGAAAGTAAAAGAAACCATAGTCAAAACGACCGAGTCAAACAACCAAGAAAGGCCAGAAGCAAAGCACCTACTCGGACAGCCACACAGAACTACTCTCACCAGGACAATAGTCGGCAAGAAGGGGGCATGGAATCAGAATACACAGAAGCCAGAACGCACGATAGATTCTCCTATTTTGCAAACAGACTTGCTTCAATATGACTGCCTCACAAATTCAAGCCATCCAACCATTCCAAGTATGATGGCAAGACTGAACCAAAGCAATGGCTTAGGATTTACTTGCAATCAATTGAATTGGCCAGAGGAGATGATGACATCAAGACCTTGTTCTTTCCCATGGCCCTAGAAACCAAGCCCCTTTAGTGGTTTGACAAATTGAATCCAGGATCAATCAGAAATTGGGAGGACTTGCAAAGAGCTTTCTTTGAAAATTTCGTGGGTATCATTACACACCCAATTACCCATGCAGAGTTAAAAGGACTCAAGCAGAAAGGAGGCAAAAGTCTCAAAAATTACTATCGATGATTTGGCGAACTACGAGCTCAAGTACATGACATCACCCAACGAGAAGTAATTGAAGCTTTCTCTCATGGAATCATAGCTAGGTGGCAATTTCAAGACTTATGCAAAGAAAACCCAAGAAACAATGAAGAATTCAGACGAACAGTGGAAAAGATGATTACCATAGAGGAAAATACACGAGAAAGATTCCCAGATAGAAACAACCGAGACAACCCGGACAAGCAAAATCTTCGAAATAACAGACATCAGGAAAGAAAACGTGGACCAGACAACACCGTAGCAGTCACTGACAAATCAAGGAAGTTTTCCAAGCCCAGGAGGTATGATGACATTGAAAACATGCGTTGCGTCTTGCACCCCAAAGGAAATCACACCATTGGGGATTGCTACACCTTCAAAGATCGATACACAAGAAAGGATAGTAAGGAAAATACGAAAGAAGGCAATCAGAAAAAAGAAGAAGACAACCACAAAGACAAGGGATTCTAAAAATCTAGGGGGACAGTAGCAGTAATCTTTGCCGGGGTCCCAGATTCCAGAAGCAAACATCAAGAAAAGCTACCGCTATGAACCATCATGGCAGCAGAATCAGCTACCCCAAGATATCTCAACTGGTCACAGTATCCAATCCAATTCTCAAGAGAAGACCAATGGACTAGCATAGGAAACGCAAGCCATTACCCACTGGTTCTAGATCCAACTATTGCCGGTATGACTGTCACAAAAGTACTAATCGACGGGGGAGCCGGACTCAACATCATTTTCTCATAAACTCTAAGGAAGATGGGACTACAACTCACTGGGATGATTACACCAACAAGCACGCCTTTTATGCCATAGTACCCGACAAGGCAGTAATGCTGCTTGGACAAATCACTCTACCAGTTACTTTTGGGACTCCCTCGAACTACCATACGGAGTTCATCAAGTTTGAAGTTGCAGACTTTAATTCATCATATCACGCAATCCTCGGGCGCCCAGCACTAGCAAAATTCATGGCGATGCCGCATTATCCATACCTGTTGCTTAAGATGCCAGGGCCTAACGGTGTCCTCTCTCTTTGGAGTGATTTGAAGCGCGCTTTTGACTGCGATGTTCAGGCAATCCAAATTCTAGCAAAAGCATAGACCGCCGATGGAAGAAAAGAAATAGCCGCTGTTGCAGCAGAAATGAGCCTAGAAGAGCTAGTAATACCAGCTAAAAACCCAGCATCCTAGCACCACCAAAAGAAGACAACGTCAAGCAAATCAACTTGGGCACCGGTGATCCTTCAAAAATGGCAACCATCAGCGCCCACCTATCAGCAAAATAGGAACTCGCGCTCACCAACTTTCTTCGGGACAACAAAGATATCTTCGCCTGGAAGCCGGCCGACATGCCAGGGGTCCCAAGAGAGTTGGCTGAGCACCGAATTGATATCAATGAAGGCTCCAAGCCTGTGAAGCAATGACTACGACGATTCTCACTAGACAAGAAGGCAGCAATTAAAAAAGAAATCACAAAACTAATGGTAGCCGGATTCATTAGAGAAATCCTCCATCCAGATTGGCTAGCAAACCCAGTTCTAGTATAGAAAAAGAATACAGATGAGTGGCGCATATGTGTCAACTACACAGACCTCAACAAACACTGCCCAAAAGATCTGTTTGGGCTACCATGAATTGATCAGATAGTTGATTCAACAGTAGGATCTGCCCTATTATCCTTCCTTGATTGCTATTCAGGATATCACCAGATTGCATTAAAGGAACAAGACCAGAGCAAGACATCTTTCATCACTCCATTTGGTGCCTACTACTACAAAACAATGTCATTTGGACTCAAGAATGCTGGTGCCACTTACCAAAGAGCTATCCAAACATGCCTTGGTGATCAGATTAGCGAAAACATAGAGGCATATGTGGATGATGTAGTAGTAAAAACAAAGAACCCGGATACACTAATTGAAGACTTAAAGCAAATATTTGAAAACCTAAAAAGATGGAGGTGGAAATTGAACAAAAACAAGTGTGTATTTAGAGTTCCTTTAGGACAACTACTTAGATTCTTGGTCAGTCATCGCGGAATAGAAGCAAGCGCCAAGCAAATTTGAGCCATAACAGAGATGGGCCCTCCTCGAAGTGTCAAAGATGTGCAGAAGCTAACAGGCTGCATGGCGGCCCTAAATCGTTTCATATCAAGACTTGGCAAAAAAGGGTTACCTTTCTTTAAACTGCTAAAGAAGACAAACAAATTCGAATGGACAGAAGAAGCCAACAAAGATTTCAAGAAGCTCAAGGCATACCTCACCTCCTCACCCGTTCTCACACCTCCGAAGAAATACGAAGACATGATGCTGTACATTGCGACAACTTCTACTGTGATCAGCACTGCGATTGTCATAGAAAGAGAAGAAGAAGGACGTGTATATAAAGTACAATGCCTGTATACTACATCAGCGAAGTACTGTCAGAATCAAAAATCCAGTACCCGCATGTGCAAAAACTACTCTACGCCCTCCTGATCTCTTCACGCAAGCTTCGCCACTATTTTGAAAGCCACAAGATTACCGTGGTAACTAATTTCCCACTCGGAGACATCCTACACAACAGAGATGCAACAGAGCGCATATCTAAGTGGGCAGTTGAACTTGGTGCTTTCAATATCGATTTCACCCCACGGAAGGCAATTAAATCTCAAGCCCTGGCCGATTTTATTGCCGAGTGGACAGAAATTCAACATCCTATGTCAAATGACATCCTTGATCATTGGAAGATGTACTTTGATGGGTCACTCAAGCTAGGCGAAGCCAGTGCAAGTGTCCTCATTTCTCTAGATGGAAAACAACTCAAGTACGTCCTTCAGATATTATGGCAAGCTACAAACAATGAAGTAGAACACGAAGCCCTCATACACGGGCTACGAGTGGCAATTACCCTTGGAATCAAGCGTTTACTCGTATACGATGATTCAGCAGTAGTCATCAATCAAGTCAACAAAGATTAGGACTGCACCAAAGAAAACATGGGCGCCTACTGTGCCGAAACATGAAAGCTCGAAAAACATTTTCAAGGATTAGAAATTCTACACGTCCTATGCGATTCTAATGTTGCGGCAGATGTCCTCGCCAAGCTTGGATCAGACAGGGCGAAGGTCCCACCCTGGTGTATTCATATAGGAGTTATCAACTCCCTCTATCAAACAACCTGGTGAGATAACCCCTGAAATCTCAGCTAATGGCACCCAAATTTTGGTAATCACCACCTCATGGACCTAGGTTTTTATTGATTACATCAAAGAGAATAAGTTGCCAGCGGAAAAGAGGAAGCTACCCGAGTTGTTCATAGATGCAAGAATTACGTCCTAGTAGGAGACAAGCTCTACAGAAGAGCCGCATCATTAGGAGTACTCCTAAAATGTGTTTTAGTTGAAGAGGGCAAAGAGATCCTAGATGAAATACACTCAGATTGCTGTGGAAATCACGGCGCTTCAAGAACACTAGTTGGCAAAGCATTCCACACTAGTTTCTACTAGCCAACCGCTTTGAAAGATGTAGAAGAACTCGTTAGAAGATGCAAAGGTTGTCAAATGTTCGCAAGACAAGCTCATGTGCCAGCTCACAACCTCATCTGCATCCCACCTGCTTGGCCTTTCTCCTGCTGGGGGCTGGATCAAGTAGGACCTCTAAAGAAAGCAAAAGGCGGTTTCGAGTACATCTTCGTAGCAATTAACAAGTTCACCAAGTGGATTGAATACAAACCACTCGAAAAATACAGCGTAGCCAAAGCAGTCGAGTTCAGCCAAGACATTATGCACCGCTTTGGCATGCCCAATCAAATCATCATGAATTTGGGTTCTCCCTTCACAGCCATAGAATTCCAAAGTTGGGCACAGGACTGCGGCTTCAGAATAGATTACGCATCAGTCACACATCCAGAGGCCAACGGATAGGTCGAAAGGACTAACGGACTCATACTAGCTGGATTAAAACCAAGATTGTATGAAGAACTAGTAGACTATGGATCAAAATGGATCGAAGAATTACCCAAGGTCATATGGGGGCTACGGACTCAAATAAGCAGAGCCACCGGACACTCACCTTTTTTCCTAGTTTACGGATCAGAAGCCGTACTACCTACCGACTTGATCTGGACGTCACCAAGGATAGAGCAATATGACGAAGGAGAAGCAGAACAAACCTGAAGATTAGAGCTCAATAGTATAGAAGAAGTCAGAGTAAATGCTACCCTTCAATCAGCAAGATACCTACAAGGATTAAGACACCACTACAACAAGAATACCCAGTCTCGATCATTACAAGTCGGAGACCTAGTACTAAGAAGAATACAAAAAACCGACAGACACCATAAACTACTCAGTTCATGGGAAGGTCCTTTTATCATCACAAAAGTCACCGGACCAGGCACATACAAGTTGATAACTAAAGACGGAAAAGAAGTCTACAATACATGGCACATCAGCCAGCTACGAAGATTCTACGCATGAAAACAACTCAAGGGAAAATATATATACAAGCCACAAGAGATCAATGTTCATGATCAATAAAGATAGCGCTCATCAACAACATATGTACTATTATGACCTATCAATATTCATGATCAATAAAGATGGTTCTTTCTCGACAAACATATGTCTTATTATGGCTTTCCCTGAGTTGTTTCCAATGAGCACCAAAAAGCAAAATGGCTGAAAAGATGCCTGAGCATACCGGCCGAGAGCAAAAGAGCTGAAAACATGCTTGAGCCCACCGATGAGGGTAGCTAACAAGCTAACACCCGAAACAAAAAGCAAAATGGCTAAAAAGATGCCTGAGCATACCAGCCGAGAGCAAAAGAGCTGAAAACATGCTTGAGCCCGCCGATGAGGGTAGCTAACAAGCTAACACCTGAAACAAAAAGCAAAATGGCTAAAAAGATGCCTGAGCATACCGGCCGAGAGCAAAAGAGCTGAAAACATACTTGAGCCCACCGATGAGGGTAGCTAATAAGCTAACACGCGAACCAAAAAGCAAAATGGTTGAAAAGACACCTGAGCATACCGGCCAAGAGCAAAAGAGCTGAAAAGATGCTTGAGCCCGCCGATGAGGGTAGCTAATAAGCTAACACCTGAACCAAAAAGCAAAAAGACTGAAACTAAGCCTGAACATAAATCAGAGCAACTTCAAGACAAGACCCTCCGGCTCCTTGTTCCAAATAGGAAGAGGCTCGAGGGCTACACTCAGAAGACCCCAAGAAGCACTACATGGTTTTGCTCAAGAAAGCACTCGGACGATGCTTGTTCCTGCTCAACAAGACTTGAAGGAACAAGACGAGGCTTCCAGAGCTCTACCATGAAGTGCTCGGGGGCTTGTTGATCCTAGGATGTTTTTGCAACCAGAGATAGGACCAGATGCCGACCACACTCCGAGTTAAGCCAAAAAGAAGAAGCTAGAGATGTCCTAAGTCTTTTTAGTACTAACAAGAACACAAAGATTGTCGAGATAACAATCTATACCAAGTTGTTTACAAGTCACAGATGAAAGCCAGACAAGCACTCAACAAATCAAGGAAATCTGTCAAGACATCAATCTACATATACTGAATTGTTTACAAGGCACCAATGAAAGCCAGAAAAGCACTCGACAGATCAAGAAAGTTTGTCAAGACAATGATTTACCTAAGCCGAGTTGTTTACGAGACAAAGAAATACAGACAAAGAAGACATCAACAAAAAATAAAGAATCTCCATTCAGTTTTCAAGTATAGTGTTTTGTTACAGAAGCTGGAATACAAAGGTCGATTACATCAGGCATTGTCATCAGGAGAAGAAACATCAATGTTAAGATTATCTACAATCTTCCTGGCTAAGTCATTGACCTCATGCTTCAACCTCTCAACAGCATCCAGGTACTCTTGGCTCTCGGCTTCATCAGCAACCTTGGACAAAGGAAAGTCTGGAGAAAGGTCCTGGACCTAGGCAAGAACGTTCCTAGTACAAAGATGGGCACACCGCTTTACGAACTCCTAGAAATGGGTCGGCACTTAGGGAATGAACTGAGCCCAAGAATAACCGTCATCTGCTGGAGTCCAGAGAAGGTCGGCTACTGACTGAAGAGACTTCCACAAAGCCTTCTAGTTCTCAGTAGCCGTTGCCAACTTGCCAGTCAAGTCCCCAATGGTTTTTTGGGCCTGCACAAGATCTCTATCAGCTCCATGCCTAATCAACTTAGCAAGCATGAGTTCTTCTTCAGCTTGAGTAATTACCTCCTCAGCCTTATTGTGGCTAGTACGAATGAGTGTCTTCATCTCCTCGATACCCTCCGAGAGCTTCTGCTTTTCAACTCGGAGAGCTAAGACCAAGCAACAAAAGACAAGTCAGCAGAAAGACAAATTTGAATACAAAGGGAAGCGAAAAAGAACTCGTGATACCGTGGCACTCTTTCTTCATGGCCTCCATGTTTTTTAAGGCCTCCTGGGCAGCTGCATCCCTCTGCTTTTCTACCTCAACTACCCAGGCATGGAGAGCCTTCTCCTCCTTCTGATGTGTCTGAGGCTCAGTCTCCAACTCGGCCCAACAGAGGTCAAGCTCTGCCTTCAGGGTACTCACCTTAGAAGACAACTTTTTCTCATTTTCAGACAAGAAAAAGAAGCCGGTATGATCATGAGAGAAAGACTAAGCAAAAAGAGACAAAGAAAAACAAGACATAAGGACAAAAGAAAAACAAACATCCAAATAAAGAACTACAAAAAACTTACCTAGAGCCTTTCCCCAAAAGAAGTCGCAAGGGTCGACAAGCTTCCCCAGGCGGCGGTTAGCTCTAACAATCGATGAGTGGCATCAAACTACTGCACCACGTCATCAGCCAAAGGCGGACCACCAGAAGCAAGAAGAGGAGAGGGAGAAGCCGGCCGAGACGAAGAAGGCACGACCAGGGCAATCTCCTAGGAAGCCATGGCCAATCCCTCAGATGAACCCGCCACCATGGCCACGGTCACCTCAGGAGTCGGCAAATCAGCAGCTATGGCCTCTGTCCCCCTCACAGCCACCTCGGTGACCATGTGTTCCGAGTCCTGAGACTCAGTACGTAAGGGCACGCTAGAGGTATGATAAGAAGTCGACTGGAGGCTCAGGGAAGATGAAGGCTTGAAAGTTGACAAGGAAACCCGTCAAAAAGAATAAGAAAAAAAGGAGAACAGAAGCAGAGAAATAAAACCAAAATTCACTCACTCAGTTATCTTCTTCTTTATAAAACCAAAAGAAGACCTCACAGGGGGAACCACGGCAGCAAAAACATCGCCACCACCCTGTGGCAGGAGTGGTGCGGCCGGTACTAGAGCCTCAGAAGAACTCCAACCCGATGTCCGCTTGCTACAAGAAAACAAGACCAAAGTCAAAACAAAAAGAGGAGTTCAACAACAGAAAAACAAGAAAAGAACTCACCGATGAGTAACGAGGGCAGCATCATCATCCTCTTCCTCCTCACTCTCGACCAAGGCCACCATAGCTCCAGCTGAAAAAAGGACAAAAGTACTCGGTCAAAGATAAAAACAAACAGCAAAAGGATAGAGCGTATTAATATGCTCACCTAAGAGCATTCTAGCTACAACTAGAGTACCTAGATGAGCACTTGACTGGCGATACTTCTTGGCAGCAGATGGAGCAGAAGAACTATCTGCTCGCCCCCTCTTTCCAAAAGTATAAGGAGCTTGAGGAACTAGACGAGGAACATACTCTTCATATACGTCAGAAAATGCGAAAGAAACACTAGGAAGCATCATGGTAGTTTGAAACTTACTGGTCAAGGACGCCCCAGCAAGACTACCCCCAGCCTCCACATTTGTAGGGAGATCATCAAGGGGAATTGGATCAGCGAAATTACACCCCAATTCCTATAAAAGAGTAAAACAACAAGACAAGGAAGATTAAGCAAAAGTGGATACAATGAAAGAGAATCAAAAGTACCTGCATAAAGAAAAGAACAACTCATAGCAGGGGCGGGTTCTTAGCGCTGTACTCAAGGACAGCAAGCGGAACGACGCTTACTCCTTTCTGCATCTTCTAGAGGTGCTCGAGCACCTCCTCGTCGGTCAACACAAGGGCAGGGACCATACGAGAAGGGTCCTCCACCCCAGAGTACTCGAAATCATAATGTTCGCGCTCCTTCAAAGGTTGAACTCGGCGGCAAAGAAAACTTGAAATAATACCGAAGCCGGTCAAGCCTTGCTATTTTAGAGTGCAAATCCTCTCAAGAAAAAGCTTGATCGTCTGGAGCTCAGTAGTCATCATAGGGTTCTTTTCCCATTGGTCATTAACCAAGGGACCAGATCCAGAGTGAACGGAAAGAGGAGGAATCAAGTTGGCAGCATAAAACCAGTCAGCACGCCAATCCCTCATAGAATCAACCAGGTCATAGTCAAAGAATTTGCTCTTAAGACCCTGGCAAAACTGGATCCCACAGCCACCAAGAACATTGGTGTCATCGCGGTGGGGCTGTGGCTTCAAGAGAGAAGTAACAAAAGAGAGAAAGAGGAGGAATTCCAAGGAAGGTTTCACAAAGATGAACGAAAATAGAAATATGAAGGACAGCATTAGGAGCAAGGTGGTTCAGGCTAATCCCAAAATAGTTAAGAAATCAGTGAAGAAAGGCAGAAGCAGGAAGGCAGAGACCGGCACGGATAAAGGAGACAAAAAGAATAATCTCACCGGGACTTAGAGCAGGGACCCGATGCTCGTCTAGAGCTCTCCAATTAGCAAACTCCTTGCTCTGGAGTAGGCCATCACTCATGAACTCGCGAAGCTGATCTTCAGTTGTTGTTGGAGCCAGCCAAATCCTCTGAGTAGCCCTCATCACCATGAATTCTTGATTTTCAATGACGGAGAGCGATGCTTCCTCATCGACAAAGCTCGCCTAGGACTTACTCGCCGACTTCTTCCTACCCATGTACTAGCAAAAGCAATGGGGCACTAAGAATAGAGAAGGCTCAGACGGCAGCACTCAGATGACGGCGGCAATGGCGACGGCGGAGTTTTGAAGGCTAGGGTTTCAAGGCAAAGGCAAGGAACCAAAGAAAAGGAGGAGAAAGGCATTTAAATAGATTTTACACCAGTAAAAACGTGGCCCACTAGGCCTGTTTTAACATGGCATGAGGACACAACGGTCCATTTATCGACACAGCTAAAATGACGGACGGCTCAAATCCACACAACGGTACAGTTGAATAGGCAGATTTCAGACTTATCCATCCAGCACCACGGCGAAGTTATCATATTACTACAAAAAGAACCCATCAACAATAAAGCAAAGAAGGGTTACCTCACAAGGAGTGCAACAACCCGGTCCTTATAGAAAGAACTTGGAAATCTCATCAACAATTGGGACATCAGGAGAATAAAGAATGACAACTCAGAAGATAAGATTCTTTTCATTATAAATGGTTTCAAAAAATAGAAGATTACACATCTTATAAGACCCAACAAACTCGGTACTACGACAAGCAAGGTAGCAAAGAGGAACCCGGACACAGCTAGGCTCTGGAACGACTACGTGTTCCAAATTGCTACTCGATAGAACAAACCGCACTCGGTTACACTGTTTTCTTCAAAGGACGGACGCAGTGCATCCAAAGCAGAGATCAGCAGCATGGCAGGACAACATGGAGCAGAGAAGGCCGGCAGGCATCTATCTACCTAAGTCTGATGTGATGCTGGATATGGTGTTGATCTGCACCGGACAGTCTTAGGACAGGCGATGAGGATCAACCTAGAACTGCCAGATGAAGGAACGAAGCCCACATCACAAGACTTCCTCCAACTACCGCCATGTACATCCTGATACATTGCTGCTGCGGGATTAGTCTACCTCTAATCCCTATCACAAGACTTCCTCCAGCTACGACAAGATATACAAGAACTACAAAATACGCCCGGGGGCTGCTCTACTTCACAAACTACCATATTCATGACTACTGAGACTTTAGAACAAGCAACAAAATGCTCAATGAATCAAAACAGTACTCTAGGAGGGTATTTATAAACCGAAGGAGTGGTGCACATGGACCAGGAGCACCAATGAAACAAGCCTAACAAAGGACACAATGAAAACACAGAACTCAATAATGAAGGACTCAGAAGTGAAGGAACAGTACTCGAAAATGAGCATATTCGGAAGAATATACCAACACCGTGCAACTCATGAACAAACAGCATTTATACTCAACTACTACCATGCAACTACACCTGACAAACAGCAAACAAGCTAGAATCAAGACCCTCTAACTTTTTGTTTCAAATAGCAAGAGGCTCGGGGGCTACACTCAGTGAGTGTATTTTTTCTTCAAAAAAGCGCACATCACTTAGAAGACTTCTTCAGAACAGGAATTTTCAAACAACATAAAAATTCAGGACCCTCCAACTTTTTGTTCCAAATAGCAAGAGGCTCGAGGGCTACACTCAGTGAGTGCACTTTTTCTTTAAAAAAGTGCATGTCACAGAAAAGACTTCTTCAAGGCAGACCACTTCAAGACCTTAAGACAAAAAGAACCCGGAACGACCATATCCGAGTTCTTTTTGACCTTCAATGAAGAAACAGATTAGTTTCAAGACAAGATCCTCTAGCTCCTTGTTCCAAATAGCAAGAGGCTCGGGGGCTACACCCAGATGGATGAACTTTTTTCAAAAAGCACACACCACTCAAAGATCCAAAGAAGCACTACATGGTTTCACTCAAGAAAGCACTTGGACGACCCTTGTTCCTACTTGACAAGAGGAACAAGATGAGGCTTCCAGATTTCAACCATGAAGTGCTCGGGGGCTTGTCGATGCGGGACCCACAGGATACTCCGTAAGAAAGAGAGAAGATCTAGTCTAACTAGGATTCTTCTCATGTAATCCTAGTAGTAATACTACCCCGTAATCCTACTAGGACTCTACATTATAAACCGACTAGGACTCTAGCCTCCTAACTATATAAAGGAGGGCAGGGCTCCTTGGATCGAGAGATTTTGAACAACACTTTACAATCAATCCAACACAAAGGCTAACGCCGACTAGACATAGGGCTATTACTCGATCAAAGATTGAGGGTCCGAACCAGGATAAATCGACTATCTCTTGCGTTTACTGTCGAGTTCTGCATACGCTGAAGCCCGAACGTACTGCCCTGGGTACCCCTGTGGCAGGTTATCGGTGGTCAAACATTGACACATGCATAGGTGTTAGTTAGATATGCATTGCTTTGTTTTCACAAGTGGTACTAGAGCCTTGCACATAATGTTGATCTCACGAGGTATCTAGTGTTTGTGTTTTGCAAGTAATTCCAAGTTGTATCTAACTATGGTGCTAAGGATGGTATATTTGGTGCACTCCGTTGGGTATCACGCTTCAAAGGTCTATCTCTTATACCTTAGCATTATTTGGTAGACATTACTCTCCCACAACTTCAATTCAACAATATGTGCAAGCTTTAATCTAAACTCTTAGCACATATATAGGGGGAGCTAATGCTACCAATTTGGGTTCATGAAACTTATCCAAATCTTTTACACATGGTAAATATGCTTGGGAAAGTAACATGGATTCAAATGAATTTCAATTCATATCTTTGTGAAAGGGTTGTCATCAATTACCAAAAAGGATGAGATTAAAAGCTCTAGTTTGGTTTTGGTGAATTGATGAAACTCTAAGTGCTAACCCGTTGCTCTAAGTGATCACGAGATAGGGTAGCACATTCCAAGTAGTAGAGCAAATGGTGAAGATCATGATGGTGGTGATGGCCATGGTGATGATCAAGTGCTCAGGCTTGGAAAATAAGAAAGAGAAAAACAAAAAGCTCAAGGCAAAGGTGATATCCTTAGGAGCTCTTTGTTTTTGGTGATCAAGACACCTAGTGGGCGGTTATCAAAGTGTTACTAGATGTTCTAACTAATTGCATAAGCATTTATATCCTAGTGAGCGCTAACACCCTTGAAACTGTTTGTGAAAATATGCTAACACACATGCACAAGGTGTTACACATGGTGGTTGGCACATTTAAGCAATGGTGGTGAAGTTGGAGATCAAAAGGAGTTGCAACAAGGGAATCGGGCCCTGCTTCATAGAACGTCAGACCAGCCTTTGGCTGGGTCCGGCGGCTAAACCTAACGCATGCGCAGAGAGGACACAGCGTCGGACCGAGGTTCATGGGGGTGTCGGACCGGTCGTGCGCACTGTTCATTCAGTGACGTGTGTGTGAGTGAGCATGAGCATGACACGTGTCGGCGTCAGACCATGGACTAGGTCCAACAGTGGGCGTCGGACCGAGGTCAGACATATTTCACCGTCTCTGGACCTTACTGGACTATGTCGAACCCTCCCTGTGTGGAGTCCGATGGTGAGTCTGAGGCCTGGGTCCGACGGTGCATTCAGCGCGGGGCAGTGAGCAATTGCGCGACAACGGTCACTTTGATTCAAACGATACGCGTGGCAGCGTGTGAGTGGACGCGGCAGGGCATCGAACCGAGCATCTAACAGTCCAATGGTCCCGTCCAGCTGAGTCTGACTGTCACTTATGTGACCCAACGGCTCTATATCGTGGGGGCTCCTATTCAAGCCCCATGGACGGCTCTAGCTCATACTCTTGGCTATTTTCGTTGACATAGCAACCTTGTGAGCTAAGTCAAAGCCCTCCCACTCATCTCCATCATAGATGCATCATCTTTGTGAGATTGAGAGTGAATCCAAGTGCATTGCTTGAGTAATTGCATCTAGAGGCACTTGGTGATTCTATTTTGCTGTAGATTTCACTTGTTTCTCTTATGCTTGCTGCCACCTAGATGGTTTGGTGTAGCGAGGATCATTGAGCGAAGGGTGGTGCTTGTCTCCAGCTCTGATCGTGGTGATTGTGAGGGGTTCTTGACCATTCCCCGATGGAGAGCCAAAAGATACTCTAGTGGATTGCTCGTGGCTCGTGGATCCTCATCTTGTGTTGGTTGTGCGGCACCCGATTGTGGGTTAGACGTGTGATGCCTATAAGCGTGTGAACCTCCAAGTGAGTAAATCATTAGAACGGGCATTAGTTTGTCGGCAAGCACTACTACAAAATATTTATCCGTGTCGGGCGTTTTGGGTTTCCCGCGGCGGGCAAACCAGTCCGCCGCCGCCGAAAGGCCACGGTAAATCGTGGCTTCCCGCAGCGGACAGCTTTGCCCGCCGCGGTTAATCGTTTAGGAAAAACAAAAAAACAAAAAAAGCCCACATGGGCTTGGATCCGGGCCAGACTGAACCTAGATCCCGCCGCCACCGTCGATCCACCGCCGTCGATTGGATCCGCCATAGCTCCAACCCGCTGCACCACCGGAGGGAGAGGAAGGGCCAGGGTGGGCGCCACGCCCATTGGATCTGCGCCGCCATCGATTGGGTGGGAGGGAGACAACGCCCCGCCGTGGATCCGCGACGTCGTGGCAGGTTGGGGCCGCCCCTCTGTGGATCTGTGCCGTCGCGGAGGGTTGGGGCCGCCCCTCCGTGGATCCGTGCCATCACGGCGGGTTGGCGCCGCCCCGCCGTGGATCCGCGCCGGACGGGCCACGCCGCTGCTCGCCACCGTGCGCGGAGGAGCACCCGTCGCCACTGCTCGCCACCGTCGTCGGGGATCTGCAAGGGTGCGAGTGTGAGAGGGACAAGATCCACCATTGATCTGAGAGAGAAGAAAGAGGGCTCCACACCTTGCGCCGGATCCACCGCCGCCGTCGGGGCCTCCATGCCGGCGTCGGGGCCTCCACGCCGGCCGGAGGAGGGAGAGGAAGGGGCGCCGTCGGGGCCTCCACCGCCGTCATCGGGGAGGCCTGACCTGGAGCGCGTGGGGAGGAAGAGAGTGGGGAGGAGGAGAGGGAGGAGGAAGAGAGTGGGGAGGAAGAGAGGCCGACTGCGCGATAGGAACAGAGTGGGGAGGCTGACTGCGCCCCCCTGAAACCCTAAGTATACCTATATATACGTGTAGACAAATATCGGGCTAGCTTGGGCCTGGTGGGCCTAGGCCTTTTCCGTGGCGGGCTTTTAACGTTGTCCGCCACGATAAATTGATTTACCGTGGCGGACACCTTACGATGTCCGCCATGGTAAATAGGGTATTTACCGTGGCGGGCATCTTAATATGTCTGCCACGGTAAATCGATTTACCGTGGCAGACAAAAGTGCCCGCTGCGGTAAATAAAAAATGCCCGCCACGGTAAATCGTGGGATTTACCGCAGCGGGCAAAAATAGGTGCCCGCCACGGAGTGCAAAAGTGCAACGCTGTGCATATTCGTTTGTGTAGTAGTGAAGCAAGTGAACCTCGATGAAAAATCATTGTATCATCTTGTCCCGGGGATTTCATTTAGAATTCATTGTGATTGATTGATCATCTCTTGCCATGGCAGTATAAACATCACTACCTCTCTTATGTATTTATATTCCTAGTATAGCTAAACTCTTAAGTGTAATTAGTTTTGAGAGGTAGCTTGTGTCTTGTCTAGTGGTAGTGAGACTCTTTAGTTAGTCTTTGAGAGCTCACTAACTTAGTGGTAGTGACTTAGCCTCTTGTGTGATATAGAGATCATAGATAACTAGAATTGTGAATAGGAGGCTTGTATTTTGAGTAGACTAGCGTAACACTTGCTTCACTTCATAATTGTCTAACCACTTAGATTAAGTATTGTTGTAGAAATTTTTATAGGCTATTCACACCTCTCTATCCATCAGTACCTCTCAACCGCCTAGGGGATAGCATGCTAGACAAGGAGATAGTCGGTCCTCCATGGGTGAGGACTCTCGCTTCTCCTTGTCGGATAAGATGGCCAGATGGGGGATACGGATGAGCAGGAGGTCCAATCTCCTTTTAAGCAAAAAAAAAGGCCACAAAGCAGGCTGAGGCAATTTCAGAGGTGAGAGGCAAAGCTGGGGCTGGTACAGGCAAACAATTGTTTGGGCACGAGGAGGAGATGGTGAAGTCGGGTCAGCGGAAGCGCAAGTCTAAAGGGATAGGTCTGGCTATGCAGACTCTAGACCTCAATATCCCGGTGGATGCATCTAATGCCATTGTACCAGTTGGGATCGTGAACTCGAGGGTTAACCAACTGGACGGAGCGGCAGAAAATAGTGGGAAAAGTATGATCGAGATCCTCAAGAAATAGAAGAGAGGCACTACCAATCAAAATGCAAGATCGGCCGTGGTTGCGGGCAGCAACCCCCGCCGTGCACAATGAAAATTCTATGCCTAAACTGCCGGCCGGTTGTGGGACGACCCGAGGCAGTTCATGATCTTCGTAGCTTATGTGAGCTACATTGTCCTGTGTTGGTCTTCTTATCGGAAATGCGTTTTTTCTCAGATAGAGTTGATGGATTGTTGAGAACACTTGCTTTCACCACGGTTTGGGGGTTGGCACTCATGGGACAGGGGGCGGCATAGCGCTGCTTTGGAAAGATGATGTGGATGTCCGGCTTCAGAGTTTAGACAAACTCCACATTGATGTTGCTGTTCTAGACTCAGTAAAGAAGGAGGAGAAATGGAGATTTACCGGCGTCTATGGAGAATCTAGACGGGAGCTCCGGTATAGAACCTGGGAATGTTTGAAAATGTTCAAGGGCTATAGCTCACTACCATGGATGTGTATGGGTGACTTTAATGAGGTATTACATGCTTCAGAGCAGTTTGGCGGCGATGGTAGAAGCGAAAGCCAGATGGAAGGCTTTAGGGAGGCAGTGTCCTTCTGTGGATTAACGGATTTGGGGTTCATTGGGTTACCGTACACTTGGGATAACCGACAGGATGAGCATCATAATATAAAGGTGAGATTAGATGTGGGACTGGCGTCCGATTCTTTTGTAGACCTTTTCAGGGAAGTAAAGGTATGGCACGTTCAAACAACGATGTCAGATCATTGTTGCCTGGTGGCTGAGTGCATTGAGAATACCACAAGCAACAGGCGAAGAAAGAAGAATTTTCGATATGAGAATATGTGGCAGCATGATCCAACCCATATGGCACTGGTCCGTGATGTTTGGGGAACGAACTCGGGAAGCGAAGGATGTTTGGAGTTGTTCCAAATTCACTCCAGGATATAGGCCAGGCTTCTGACGGAGCGAAGCGGAGGCCCTGTGTTTGGGGGGGTGCGGGGGGCGGAGCCCCCCGCGGTACGGTACGGTATATACACCCTTGCTAGGGTTTCATGGAGATAGGATTCTCTTGTAAGCCGCCATAGGCGTGTAACCCAAAACTCTTGAGATAGTGAGATTGTTGCTGGCTGGTGCCCGTGGTTTTTCCCCTTCACATCGGAGGGGTTTTCCACGTTAAATCGTGTGTCTCCTCTGTGGCTTGATTCTTTACTTCATATTCTTATACGTCGATCATAACAAGTGGTATCAGAGCTTTGGTTGCTGTTAGGGTTCATGACGACGTCGATGAAGTTCGATCTTCCGCTGCTGAACTACGACACGCGGTTCTCGCTATGGCAAGTCAAGATGCGGGGGATTCTAGCGTAGACTCATGATTATGATGAGGTGCTGGATAGTTTCGGAAAGAGGAAGGCTGAGTGGACTCCAGAAGAGATCCGCAAGGATCAGAAGGCGCTCGCCCTAATTTAGTTGCATCTTCATAATGATATTTTGCAGGAGTGTCTGAAAGAGAAAACTGCTGCAGAACTATGGCTGAAACTGGAATCGATCTGTATGTCCAAGGATCTAACCAGTAAGATGCAGATGAAGATGAAGCTGTTCACCCTAAAGATGAAGGAGGAGGATTCAGTGATGAGCCACATCGCTGAATTCAAGAAGATCGTCGCCGACCTAGTGTCGATGGAGGTGAAGTATGATGATGAGGACTTAGGTCTTTTGCTGCTATGTTCTTTGCCAAATTCGTATGCAAATTTTCGTGACACCATACTTTTGAGCCGTGATGAACTAACCCTAAAGGAAGTTTATGAGGCTCTCCAGTCTAGGGAGAAGATGAGAGGCATGGTGCAGAATGACGGGACGTCGTCCTCCAAGGGCGATGCTTTGCATGTGAGAGGCAGAACTGAAAATAGATCCTCCAATGATGGCAATGATGGTAGAAAGAACTACGAAAGGAGAGGCCGTTCAAAGTCCAAGCCGCATGGTAATAAAAAGTTCTGTGTTTATTGCAAGCTGACAAATCATAATGTTGAGGATTGCAGAAAAGTACAGAATAAGGAGAAGAGGAAAAACAAGTTGGCTGGTAAGGTCTCTGTTGCTGCTGCTGCGTCTGATGATGATTCTGGAGATTGTCTGGTAGTATTTGCTGGTTGTGTTGCTGGTCATGATGAATGGATTCTCGATTCCGCATGTTCATTTCATATTTGCACTAATAGAAATTGGTTTAGCTCGTATAAGCCTGTGCAGAAAGGGGATGTTGTGCAGATGGGAGATGATAACCCGTGTGTCTCCTCTGTGGCTTGATTCTTTACTTCATATTCTTATACGTCGATCATAACAAGTGGTATTAGGGGAATGGATCAGTTCAGATCAAGACTGATGATGGCATGACACGCACGCTGAAAAACGTCAGGTATATACCAGGGATGTCCAGAAATCTTATCTCATTGAGCACGCTTGATGTAGAAGGTTACAAATATTCCGGTTCAGATGGCGTTCTGAAGGTATCAAAAGGTTCTCTTGTTTGCTTGAAAGGTGATCTTAATTCTGCAGAGTTATATGTCCTTAGAGGGTGTACTTTACCTGGTTCTGATTCCGCTGTTACTGCTGTTACTAATGATGAACCTAGTAAAACTAACCTTTGGCATATGCGTTTGGGACATATGAGTCACCATGGTATGGCAGAATTGATGAAGAGAAACCTGCTGGATGGCTGCACTTCGAGTAAAATAAAGTTTTGTGAGCATTGTATTTTCGGGAAGCATAAAAGGGTACATTTCAACACTTCTGTTCACACCACTAAAGGTACTCTTGATTATGTTCATGCTGATTTATGGGGTCCTTCCCGTAAGTCCTCACTTGGTGGTGCTCGTTACATGCTTACAATTATTGATGATTACTCTAGAAGGGTTTGGCCTTATTTTCTGAAACAAAAAGATGATACTTTTGCTGCTTTTAAGGACTGGAAAGTAATGATAGAAAGGCAAACTGAAAGGAAGGTAAAATTGCTTCGTACTGATAATGGTGGAGAATTTTGTTCGCGTGAATTTAATGATTATTGCAGATCGAAAGGCATTGTTAGGCATCACACCATACCCCATACTCCACAACAGAATGGTGTGGCCGAACGCATGAACAAAACCATCATGTCCAAGGCCCGTTGCATGCTGTCTAATGCTAGGATGAGCAAGCATTTTTGGGCTGAAGCTGCTAATACTGCCTGTTACTTGATAAACAGGTCGCCTTCTATTCCACTAAATAAAAGAACTCCCATTGAGGTATGGTCTGGTACGCCTGCTGATTATTCACAGTTGAAAGTTTTTGGATGCACTGATTATGCTCATGTTGATAATGGAAAATTAGAGCCTAGAGCTGTTAAGTGTCTTTTCCTTGGTTATAGTTCGGGAGTCAAAGGCTATAAATTGTGGAATCCTGAAACAGGAAAGACTTTTATGAACAGGAGTGTTGTTTTCAATGAATCTGTGATGTTTACTGACAATTTGCCATCAGATCATGTTCCAGAAAAAGAGCTGCAGCGTATGCGCATGCAGGTGGAGCATGTTGATGATGATACAGGTGTGCAGGTGGAGCCTGTTGATGAGCATGGTGACCATGATAATGATGTTGCTAAGGATGATGCTCATGATGATGTTCAGCAAACTCCTCCTATTTTGCAGTTAGAGGAGGATTTACCTATTGCTCAACGCAAGTCAAAAAGGACAATTGCACCTCCTAAGTGTCTTATTGAAGAGTGTAATTTGTCTTACTATGCTTTGAGTTGTGCTGAACAGGTGGAGAATGTTCATGAGCCAGCAACCTATAAAGAAGCTATTCGTTGTGGTGATACTGAGAATTGGATTTCTGCTATGCATGAGGAGATGCAGTCTCTTGAGAAGAACAGTACATGGGAGATTGTACCTTTGCCTAAGAATAAGAAGACCATCAGCTATAAATGGATCTTCAAGAGAAAGGAGGGTTTATCTCCAAGCGAGCCTCCAAAGTATAAGGCAAGGTTAGTTGCTAAAGGCTACAGTCAAATTCCGGGTGTTGACTACAATGATGTGTTCTCTCCAGTGGTAAAACACAGTTCAATTCGTACTTTCCTTAGTATTGTTGCTTCACATGATCTTGAGCTTGAGCAGTTAGATGTGAAGACTGCGTTTTTACATGGAGAGCTTGAGGAGGACATATACATGGACCAACCAGAAGGGTTCATAGTGCCTGGCAAGGAAAAATATGTGTGCAAGTTGAAGAGATCCTTGTATGGTTTGAAACAGTCCCCTCGTCAGTGGAACAAGAGGTTTGATTCATTTATGTTAGCACACAGTTTTAAAAGATCTAAGCATGATAGCTGTGTTTACATCAAGCATGTTAATGGATCACCTATATATTTGCTGTTATATGTTGATGATATGCTGATTGCTGCCAAGAGTAAGATTGAAATCACTAAGTTAAAGAAGCTATTGAGTAGTGGTTTTGATATGAAAGATCTTGGTAGTGCTAAGAAAATTCTTGGTATGGAAATTAGTAGAGACAGAAAATCTGGTTTGCTATTTTTTAGTCAACAAAATTATATCAAGAAAGTTCTTCAGCGTTTCAACATGCAAAATGCTAAGGTTGTTAGTACCCCTATTGCACCTCACTTTAAGTTGTCAGCTGCTCAGTGTCCTAGTACAGATGCAGAGATTGAATACATGTCAAGGGTTCCTTATTCTAGTGCTGTTGGGTCTTTGATGTATGCCATGGTTTGCTCTCGTCCAGATTTGTCATATGCTATGAGTCTTGTTAGTAGATATATGTCTAATCCTGGCAAAGAACATTGGAGGGCAGTTCAGTGGATTTTCAGGTACCTCAGAGGCACAGCAGATTCCTGTTTAAAGTTTGGAAGAACTGATAAGGGTCTTATTGGCTATGTGGATTCTGATTATGCTGCTGATCTGGACAGGCGAAGATCACTTACAGGTTATGTGTTTACTGTTGGCAGTTGTGCTGTGAGTTGGAGGGCTACTTTACAGTCAGTTGTTGCTTTGTCTACTACTGAAGCAGAATATATGGCTATTTGTGAAGCGTGCAAAGAATTAATTTACCTGAAAGGTTTGTACGCTGAGCTTTGTGGAGTTGAATCTTGCATAAGTTTGCACTGTGACAGTCAAAGTGTAATTTACCTCACTAAAGATCAGATGTTCCATGAGAGAACTAAACACATAGATATCAAGTATCATTTTGTGCGTGATGTGATTGAAGAAGGTAAGCTGAAGGTATGCAAGATTAGTACTCATGATAATCCTGCTGATATGATGACAAAACCTGTTCCTATTGCTAAGTTTGAGCTGTGCTCAAGCTTAGTTGGTTTAATTGGATAGTCCAAGAGACTATTGTTGGCACCAGTGGTTTTCTATCTTTGTTATGTTCAGGATGAAGGGTTGATTTATGATATAAGATGAATTTGTCTCAAGGTGGAGTTTGTTGGAGTTGTTCCAAATTCACTCCAGGATATAGGCCAGGCTTCTGACGGAGCGAAGCGGAGGCCCGTCGCCGGAGGCTTGGGCCGGAGCGTAGCGGGGTCTGAAGCCGGCCCATCGGGTCTCGCCCCTGTGTTTGGGGGGTGCGGGGGGCGGAGCCCCCATGGTACGGTACGGTATATACACCCTTGCTAGGGTTTCGTGGAGATATGATTCTCTTGTAAGCCGCCATAGGCGTGTAACCCAAAACTCTTGAGATAGTGAGATTGTTGCTGGCTGGTGCCTGTGGTTTTTCCCCTTCACATCGGAGGGGTTTTCCACGTTAAATCGTGTGTCTCCTCTGTGGCTTGATTCTTTACTTCATATTCTTATACGTCGATCATAACAAAGGATTGAGGGAGAAGCAGTCCAAACTGAAGGGTATACATTGCAACCTTCAGGTTTGGGACTGGGATGTCTTTGGTTCGGTCAGGAAGTCACTGGCTTCCCTGCGCACCGAATTGGCGGACGAACAGGGGCGCTCGATCGGTTCTGGCCCGTCACGGAGGGAGAAACAGCTCATGTCCAGAATATCTGAACTCCTATCACGGGAAGAGGTGATGGAGAGACAGAGATCGAGGATGGACTGGCTCAAAGACGGTGATCGAAATACATGGCTCTTCCAAGCAAAGTCGAGAGCGAGAGCCAAGCGGAATGCTATAACGTCTCTCCGCCGTGATGATGGTACTGTGGCTGTAGCTCAGGAAGACATTGAAGGAGTGGCGACTGAATTTTACGCAGACCTCTTCTCGGCTCAGGAGGGTCTTAATCCAGAACTGATTCTGGGACATGTTCCCATGAAAGTTACTGAAGCAATGAATGAGAGGCTCACTCGGCCATATACAGCAGTGGAAGTAGAGCGAGCCCTCTCGATGATAGGGTCATGCAAGGCCCCTAGACCGGATGGGTTTACAGCCGGGTTTTACCAGCTGCACTAGGATCTAATGGGGGCGGGCATCACTTCGGCGGTGCCGCGTTTTCTAAACGGAGGGGTCCTACCGGCTGAGGTAAATCATACAACTCTTGTGTTGATTCCCAAGACAAGAAATCCTCAGACGATGAAGGAGTTTAGACCAATATCTCTATGTAATGTCCTTTATAAGATTTGCTCAAAAGTCTTAGCTCTGAGATTGAGGGAGTTCCTGGACGAAAATATTGCTAAGGAACAAAGCGCGTTTGTGCTGGGTCGTCTAATCACTGATAATGTTCTTGTCGCTTATGAATGCATTCATTACCTAAAGAGAAAAAAGGGGAAGGCCGGTGCCTGTGCTATCAAGCTGGACATGGCAAAAGCTTACGATCGGGTGGAGTGGGCATATTTGAAAGGCATCATGCTGAGACTTGGTTTACACTCGGATTTTGTGAATTTGATCATGAGGTGCGTCAGCTCAGTTTCTTTTTCCATCAGAGTTAACGGAGTGCTGACGGAATCTTTCACGCCAACACAGGGGATTAGGCAAGGTGACCCCATCTCACCATACCTTTTTCTCCTATGCTCGGAAGGTTTATCGTGTCTCTTGAGATCGATTGGCCCGGTGCACATATCCAAGGGTATTGACCAGATACAAGTATACAACCAAGGATCTAGACAATTGGTTAACAGAGACAAGTCTGCTATCTTCTTTAGCAAGAATTGCTCTCAGGACATGAAAACAGAGGTGTGCCAGGGGCTGGATATCCATAAGGAGGCGCTAGCAGAGAAGTATCTTGGCCTCCCAACGGAATCGGGAAGGACTCTTAGTGGCTTATCTGAATTCCTACCAGCTCAGGTGAGAAGCAAGATTGATGGTTGGTGTGGTAGAGAGGCAAGTTGTGCAGGCTAATCAAATCAGTCGCACAAGCGGTTCCGACATATTCAATGAGCTGCTTCCTCCTACCGATCAACACATGCAAGAAAATAAAAACTGCAATATCAAACTACTGGTGGGGGAGTTCGGCTGAGAACAGGCGCATGCACTGGATGAGTTGGGAGCGCCTTACTCGCCCAAGAACAATGGAGGAATGGGTTTTCGAGACCTTCGGTGCTTTAATTTGGCCATGCTTGGGAAACAAGGCTGGAGACTAATTACTCAGCCTGATTCGCTCTGTGCAAAAGTGCTGAAGGGGCAGTATTACCATGATTCAGAGTTCATGATGGCAACCAGGAAAAAAAACATGCGAGTAGTACCTGGAGGGCTATCATGGCCGGAAGAGAAGCGCTGCAAACCGGTCTAATCAAAACAGTGGTCAATGGTAGCAATACGGAAATCTGGAGGGATAGATGGACGCAAATCATTTTGAGGGCCGACCGATCACTCCACAGGATGGTCAGAATGTGGTGACAGTAACGGAACTAATGACTGCAAGTGGCCAGTGGAATTTGCAGCTCGTCAGGGACTGTTTCCTCCGGATTGATGCAGAAGCAATAGTCAGGCAACCTGTGGGCTGTGGTGAGCATGACTTCTGGGCATGGGACTTGGAAAATTCAGGAGTTTATTCAGTCAAAACTGCATATAAGCGTCTGTACAAGAACAAGATTGAGGGGGCACAACTCCAGGCGCCCAGCTCCTCCTCTGATGGTCTCTGGAAGGTGCTATGGAAGATTGAGGTCCCGCCCAAAGTGAGGGTATTCTGGTGGCGTGTTGTTCATGGCTTCCTACCAGCAAAGGGAGTGCTCTTTCGAAAACACATCGAGCCGGTCCCCTTCTGCGAAGATTGTGGAGACCAGAGGAATCCATTTACCATGTGTTACTCAGGTGTTCGGTGGCCAAGATGTTTTGGCGCCAAGTCCAGCTGGGGACAGGAACGAAGGTTCCTAACCTGAACTCGAAAACTTGGGCCACTGATCTTATATCGGGCATATGTTCTCAGCAGGATACATCAGTGCTCCTCTGTGGAATGTGGGCTCTGAGGATGATGCGAAATAAAAGACGCCATGGTGAGCAAACTATGAGCATTCAACAAGCTGTACTTTGGGCTAGAGACACGGCACACGATCTGTTGCAGCTTAGGCAATATAAAAGACGAAGAACAGTAGATCAAACATAGGAGACACGAGATTTTTAACGTGGAAAACCCTTCCAAGAAAGAAGGGAAAAATCATAGGCACCAGTCAGCAAATCTTCACTATATCGGGTGAGGTTACAAACGTCGGGAATTTATAACTTTTCTTAAGCCGGCTTATAGGAAGTATATATAGATGGAAACCCAAGCCTCCCAGTGACGGGCCTCACTTCGCTCTATCAGAAGTTAGCCTTTATCTTATATATAACTGAATTTAGATCTCAACAAAACGAAATGAAGCAGAGAACCGAGGGGCAGGAATTTCCGAAGTGGTGCCCGCCTTGCCCTGGATGGGTGAAGATCAACTCTGATGCAGCGTTTCAGGCGGTCAGCGATGTGGGTGCGACGGCCTGCATCATCCGTGACCATCAGGTTGGATTCATGGTTGCCCAAGCACGCTGGTATAACAGGGCCCTTGATGCTTGTATGATGGAGGCCCTTGCATGCCGTGATGGGCTCAGGCTGGCTCGGCAACATGGTGAACAACGAGTGATCCTGGAGACAGACTGCTTGGAGCTAGTTAATCCGTGCAAGAGAAAAGATGTCCAACGCTCCGCTGTTGATTCGGTTTTGAAGGAAATTCAGGACTTGCAGATTGCCTTTCAAGATTTTTTTCTTTGTTTATGTTTTTTTTGAGGGAACAGGAGGGACTCTAGAAGCCTCTACTGGAAATTTATTACAGTAACCAAAGAGGTTAACACAAAAACAAAAGTTTTACTAGAGGTTACAGGAAAGACCACAGGCAAAGAGAAATTTAGGAAACAAAAAAAGAAACAAAGAAAATTAAAACAATTACAGAGAGTGCTCTAGCCATAATTCAATTGAAGGAAAGTATTTCTTTTTAGCCCTCCATAGGAGCAAGCCAAAAGTGCACTTGAAAACAGCTGAAGCCCTTTGAACGGTAACAGGTAGTCCTCTGAAAATAGCATCATTCCTAATATTCCAGATACTCCAACTATAATGATGATAACTTCCATATAAAAACTGACATTTAGCTGCATTTTGAAACTCTCAAAGATCTGTAAAGGGTCCAGAGCTAAATTAATTGTGATGCCAACAAGATTCCAGTAGACTTGAGCCATTTCACATTCCAAAAATAGATGCTGAACAGTTTTCTCAGAATTCGAAGAACAAAACACACAATTGTAAGAAGGAAGGTGCATGTGCTTCCTCCTCAAAATGTTACGGGTGCTCAATCTGTCATTAGTGAGCAACCAGAAGAAGACCTTATGCTTATGCTGGCAAGAGGATTTCTAAATCCATTTATAGATTGGGTGTGACTAACTTCTTCCACGCAGCTGACAGTAAGCCTTCTTGAAGGTGAAAATGGAGCTGCCCCAAATATACATCCAAGTGTCAACACCATTAGACAGCTGAAGGTTTTGTAGGATGATTTCAGACTGCTGAAATTGTGCAAAGGCCTCTGTTGAAAGAGGAAGGCTGAACGGAGATGTTAGTAACTGCGGCTGCACATTGGAGTGAAAGGAGAGGCTTCTTGGCAAAAGAGAACAATTCAGCAAAAATTAATCTTAGAGGTTGACCTATCCAGCAATCATTCCAGAGAAGGCAAGAAGCACCATCTGTCACTTAAACTGATGCCATGCTTTTGAACTTATCTAACAATTTCAAGACATCTTTCCACCAGAATGATCCTTTCTTGACATGATTAGGGAGTCTACCATTACTATAATATTTCTCCCAGATAAGATGCACCCAGGGGATGTCTGCTTTGTTGTAAAACTTATGAAAGTTTTTTAGGAGCAGGGCCTCATTTTGAGTTTTGAGGTCCAGCACCCCAAGTCCACCTTCTTCTTTTGATTTGGTCACCATGTGCCAAGCAGCCTTGGCATTGATTCTGTTGTTTTCTTCAGACCCTCTTCAAAGACAGTGCTTTCTGTATTTGTCAATTTGCTCCCTGACAGTGGAATGAAGATGGAAAGTGCTCATGAAGAACATGGGAAGGGATGTGAAGATAGAGTTAGTCATATGGAGCTTCCTAGCTTGAGAGAGAAAAAGGGAGGTGCTGACCAGCCGCCTTTCATATCTAGTCACCAAAGGCAAGAAGTCCTCAACCCTTGGTTTAGTAGTACCCAATGGTAGCCCCAAGTAGGTGAATGTAACACCTCTGGTGTTTTGACCTAGCACTAAAACTTGACATATCATCATATGCATTGCAAAGCATTCATAAAGTAGAAAATTTTGAATGCATTTACTAAATAAGCTTTATTTCATAAGTTGTTATTTTATGTGATGTGATTCAAAACTCTAAATAAAGATCATGACCATAAGGGTCAAATTTTATGTGATCATGTGAGACATGTGTCAATTGACTCAAATAACCCTAATGGGCCATGTTACTGGTCAAAAATCAAAGTTAAGTAAAAAGGTAAACAAATCAAATTTGAATTCAAATTCAAACCAAAAAAGTCCTTTTTGCCCCTTTTGTCTAATTCAAATTCCATTTGGAATTTGGGGGTGTGACAAAAAGCAAAGTTGAAGCTTATTTTATAAGGATCAACTTTGGTATTCAAAGTTTTTAAAGTTTACATATAAAATTTGGAGTAATTTTGAAATGATTCAAATGCTCAAATGCACCCCAAATTCAAATTTCAAAATGGAGGCAGAATTTGAAAATGTTCATTTAAGAAAAGTTGTAGAACTTTTGATTTTGAACAACTTTTATTTTTAGATATTTTTGAGTTGTTATACAAATTTGAGAGTAATTTGTAAAATGAACTCAGTGGCAATTCTGTAATTCTTCTAAACAGTAGCACGACCACCGCCCCACCGCCGGTGTCCTTTCTCCGGCCTTCCAGGCACACCCGTGGCCGCCCTCGGCTTTGCGCTGGCATGAGCGGCTCACTGCGTGTCACCCCCTCGCACTCTTGGCCGTGCTATAAAGCCCCGACGCCGTCGTCTGCTTTTCTTTCTCTTCTCTGTTTCCCGATGCCGCCACCTCAACTCCGGCGAGCTCCCCTCGCTTCCTCAGCCCAAACCAGCCTCGATAAAGCAGTGTTCCAACTCCATCTCCTCCTTATGAACCCATCCCACCAACTATGGTTGTCTGAGTCCACCGAGAACCACCGCTAGTGACTCTTCTTCCTCGCGGCCGGTGACCTCGATCAAAGCCCCGTTTCACCGCGGCCAGCATCATCTGGTGAGCCATTGCCCTTGATAGTTGTCTCTACAGCTTCATCTTGATGCTGTAGTGCTTAATCCGTTCTTGCTTGGCCATTTTGCCCAATGCAGTCGCCGGAATGCCGTCGTCGACGAGGTCCACTCCGTCGTGATCACTGTCACCATCGAAACGCGTCACCATAGCTTCTCCGGTCTCGCTCGTTGCTTCAACACATTCGGGGTGAGCCACTGATGCTTCCTGGACTCTTTGTTTCACCGTTACCAGCCTTGTTCTGCCGGCGTAGCATTGCCGTGCTGCCACATCCACCATGGCCGGCGTCAGTCTTGTTCCATGTCGTAATCAACCTCCGTAATGCCACAGATCGATGCACCTAGTCCTTGTGAACGTTGTGGTGCCTTTGCCTTCGCCGTTAGACTCACCGTCGACGAGTTAGCGTCGGTCAGCGCCGTCGTCGCCGCGGTCAAGGCCGAAGGTTAGGGATGACAAGTGGGTCCCGTTTGTCAGCGACTGTGTAGTTCAAATGGAATTTTTCTATTTTCATAAATGGATAAATAGTGTCTGTTTTTGTTATTTTTGTGTAGATTTATTTAGAGCTCCAAAAATTCTGAAAATTTGTGTGTAGCTTCTGTACATGTTCTATTATGGTTTAAAAATATGAAACTTGAAATTTGAATAAATTTTTAATGTTCAAAAATTCAGTCAATTAATTGATAAATGTAATTTCCATAATTTTTGTAGGCCACTGTTTAATTTCAAAAATTATGAAATTTGTTTTGGTACACTAATTTGTCATGAGGAAGCTTACATAAAATTTTGAGGTCATTTGGAACAAGTTCATTTTTGGGCTTATTTCCAAATTAATTCAAAAATGAATAAAAGTAAACCCTAAGTGTTAGGTTAGAGTTTGATCTTGTTTTAGTCATGTTTTGTGACCAGTAGGGTTTCAAGATCAATTTGGTCAAGTCACTTGTGTGGTCCTTGATGGTAGAATTGCAAGTTGATTTTGTTGGCTTGCAACTATACCGTGAAGGACAATTATACTCGAGGTGTTATTATATTTAATGTACCAAGAAAGCATCATGTTTACATTATCATCATGTTGAAGCATATGTTATTATTTCGTGTAGAATCCGAGAGTGAACCGATCCTAGTTGAGTAAGTTGTGGAAGAATCCCCGGTTGTCTTGGGATTCGATATTTATGGTACTGATCCGGAACCCAAGATCGTCAACGAAGGCAAGCCCCGGTTTATGCATTAAACCATTACCTTGTTTACTTTGAAAAGTTTATCACCTATGTTACCTATTGCATTAAGTTGATTAATTCAAATGTTACCTACTTGATGCATTGCCTACCTTGTTAATTGTTTACCATCCTTGAAGATGATTTCATTTACAAAGGCGTAGAATGCTTAGTATGCTTTATGGTAGGCTTTCAAAGTAAAAGTTTCGATACACTCTAAGATGGCATTCTAGCCAAAGAAAGAAAGAAGATAGAATGAACTAGAGACTAGTCGGGTGGCTTATCTTGAATGTTGGGTAATGTTGCTGACTACGTCGCTTAAAGGCCACTCATTGTGGATCTTCTGAACGAGACACTTTGTAGTACTAGTCACATACTTCGGTAAGCCTACTTCGGCTAATCTGATACTAAGATGAATGCCCACGCACTAGGAGTGGAGAGATGGCAGGAGTAGCGTGTACCCTCATGGCTAGAATGTGGCCAGATTTGAGGTGTGCTATGCTCTCGGGTGGCGTGGAGATGGCTTAGTATAGGAGGATTCGGTAGCGAGGTTGATATATGCAAGATTAAGTTCTACATATGTCGTGTGATAAGGAATCCCTAGCTGGGACTTGAATCAATTCGAATTGCTGGTGCTCCACAGATATAGAGACTCGATTCATTACAGAAGTAATGCAAGACTGGTGAATTACTAAAATTTGAGAAAAGGAATGGAATGAAAAGGATTGGAACATGGGATATGAACACTTAGTTTGAGATAATGAACTAAGAAGACTTAAGGGAAAAACTTGAAAATAGGATCAAGAATAGTAAGCTTTTGGTAAAGAACTTTTGAATCTTGCTACATCCTTACCTTGCCCCAACACCTGCATCTCTAAAGTCTTACAACCCCTTTACGTCGGGTTAGTCTTGTTGAGTACTTTTGTACTCAGGGTTTGTTAACCCTTGTTGCAGGAGAGTCGCATGCGAAGGCTTGTTTTGGTCCCTGCTGCATGTCAGTGTTTGAAGTCAATGACGATGAGGAATGATGAATGGCCTTTGGACAAGGCACTAGTTTATATGATAAATAAAGTTAATGTAATATTATCCTGCTACTATGGTTGTATGACACTTATGGTTTTGTAAGTTTGAAACAACTGGTCTGTAAACTATGTTATCGTAAGACTTTTGCTATATTTTACTCTGATGTATATATTTGAATAAACTGTTGTAATCTACAATGTCTGTGATTGGGATCCTATTCGGAAAAGATTCATGGATGATTCGGGTTTCCCGAGGACACCCGACAGACCTGTTAAGTTGTTGGGAACTCGTGTACGCTATCATAGGTCTGTTGAGACAACGATAGATGCACATGGGCCCAATTTCTTAGGAGGTTCTACCACAGCTAGTATTAGAGCAGGTCCTATCTAAGATCATTGTAGGTTACTTTGGAAAACCTTCAAATTGATTTGGATCAAAGAAAGTAAACTTGATATTTTAAAGTTCAAATTTCTTTCTTCTTACCTCTGATCTAGTCTCAATCCTATCTTATTTGAAAGTTCGTGGCGGATAATATGATTAGGTTTGTCCTATGTATTAAAAATCTAGTACTTTTGATTATATGAATCTTTTGTACCTAGATTCGTAAGATCGATTCATGCATCTTGCTTGAACACCTTGCATAATAATTCCCCTTAAGAAGTGGTTGGGTAAGTAATGTCAATCCCATTCTTGCTAACCTCCATTATCCTCAAGCTATTCTTATAGTCCTACCCTAACTTCTTCAAGCTATGGCAAAGACCAAGATAACCGCACGCAAGTCCACCGGACCTCACGGAGTCCCTCGTCACCAGTTGGCACCGCGAAACCATGAGCTTGGTGAAGGAAGTTCCAGGACCTTAGGAGAAGAAAGATCTTCGAGCAATCCCACCAACATCGAGAACCTTACCATGGAGCTCAACACTCTTTGTCGAGCTCATGCCAAAGATCAAGAGAAGCTGGTGGATATGCAAAGGGACATCACCAAGAACACCGAGCTACGGAATGAAGCCTGTACACAAGAGGATGCGGCCAACGAACACATCCATGAGTTGGAGTTCTACGTAGAAGACTTGGAGATAGACAATGCCATTCTTCATGAGAACGTTCACATGTTGCACGCTCAACTTCATCCTCCTCATGGGGATGTGAAGTTACGGATGAAGAAATGATTGTAGATCTAGGAGAAGTCCAAGATGAAGAAGAGGAGGAGGATCCTGAGGAATTAGTGTACTTCTCAGATGAAGATGAGGTTTCGTCTGGTATGGACACGAACGCCGATGACTGAGAGCTTGGAGTAGTAATAGTTCCTTTACTGCTTTTCTAGTAAACCAGGGTTGTCTTGTGGGATACAAGACATGTAATATAAATAAGTAACCCTTTGTAGCATGAAACCTTTTAACTGCTTTCAATAAATAATAATGTACATAAACGTGTCTCTCTAACAGATGCCTCGTCCTATCACCCGAGATGGTGCAAGTACCTCGCACGACCAAGATGATATCCCAAATCCTCCACCAATGCCTCTGACTATGGCAGATGCCATAGCCGCACTCGTCAATGCAATGGCAGAGAATGCTAGGTTGTTAAGGGAATTGGCTCAGAATCAACAAGCACCACACCCTAATCGTGGCCATCATAATAATGGAAATGACAAGTCAACCTATGTTGATTTTACTGACACACATCCGCCTGTGTTCTCTAAGGCAGAAGAGCCTTTAGAAGCTGACGATTGGCTTAGGACAATAGAGCAAAAGTTTGAGCTGATTCACTGTACCAAAATTCAGAAACCAAGGTTTGTGGCACAGCAACTCTGAGGAGCTGCTGGTGCCTAGTGGGCAAATTTGGTAGCTGTACAGTCCGTTGGTCACCAAATCACCTGAATGGAGTTTAAGGATGCCTTCAGGGCACACTATATTCCAGATGGTGTGATGACCATGAAGTTAGAAGAGTTCTTGGCTCTTAAGCAAGGGGAGCACCCGGTGATGCACTATGTTGGGCGCTTCAATCACCTGTCACAGTATGCTATAGAGTATGTGAATACTGACAGGAAGAAGAAGAATTATTTCCTTAGAGGCCTGAACACCAAACTTCAGACCATGATGGCAACTTGTGGTAACGCAACTTATCGTGAGACAATCAACATTGCTATCGCTTTAGAGGAGAATTACTGCCGACACAAGGAGGCGAAGAAAAAGAGAGTATCTGCTTCCGGATCGTCGAGTGGAAAGCGTCAAAAGATAGTCTACCATCCTCAGAATCATGGCCGTGCGCCATTCTGCCCACAACAAAGCCAAAGCAGGCAGCTAACCCAACCAACCAACTTTGGTCACCTGATTCCACCGGGAACCCGCTGTACGCACCTTTCTTCCTCGCGGCCGACAACCTCACCGTCGCAAGCGCGTCGCTATGACCAATGCGCTACGGTCTGTCTCTCACCTTGCAAAGCCTTGTTTCAGCTTCGTCTCGATGCCGTGGTGCTTAATACCTTATTGCTTGATCCTTTTGACCATTGCAGTCGCCTGAACGCCGTCACCGACATGGTTCACGCCGTCGTGATCGCTGTGACCGTCGAACTGCCTCTCCGTTGTTCCTTCGGCTCGTCCATCGCCTTCAACGTGATCAGGGTGAGCTCCTGGTTCTTCCCGAGTCATTTGTTTCACCGTTACCGGTCTCCTATCACCAGCGTAGCACTGCCATGCAGTCGGGGCCGCCATGGCCGACGTAGTGCTTGGTCCAGTTCGTAATTGATCTCGCTAGTGTCACAAATCGATGCGCCATGTTGTTGTGATCGTGTTGGTGACTTCGCTGACGCCAGTGACCTCACCGGCGACGAGATTTCGCCGGTCAGCGCGTCGTTGCCATGGTCAGCGCCGAAGGTTGAAGATGACATGTGGGGTCGGTTGTCAGTGACTCAGTATTCAAAATGGATTTTTCTATTTTGCAGATTTAAATGAATAGTGATAGTTTTTGTTATTTTTGTGTAAAATTATTTAGAGTTCCAAAAATTATGAAAATTTTTGTGTGACCTCTATGTGATGTATATTATTTAAGAAAAATATGAAATGTTGTTTTTTAGTAATTTTTAAATGTGATGAAAATTGCTCAAATAATTAATAAATGGGTTTCTATGATTTTTCTAGGCTTAATTAATTATCCAAAAATTATGAAAATTGTTTTGTCACTTAGTTATCATGTGATGAACCTTTACAAAAATTTTGACCTCAATTGGAACAAGTTGATTTATTTCATAATTTTGAATTAAATAATTAATTCATAAAAGCAACTAGTAACCTTTAATGATTTAGGTTTTGTTTGAAATTTTGGATTGAGTGATGACCTTGGGTCATTAGTTGGTAATGATCCTTAGCAATTGAAGTATGTGTTATGAAAAAGGTTTAGTTAGTTTGACTTGCAACTGTACCGCGAAGGAAAGTTGTATTCGAATTGTTAATTTTGC
The DNA here is from genome assembly GCF_019320115.1 of Miscanthus floridulus. Lineage (NCBI taxonomy): Eukaryota > Viridiplantae > Streptophyta > Magnoliopsida > Poales > Poaceae > Miscanthus > Miscanthus floridulus. The sequence continues at coordinate 64,940,878 of NC_089592.1, read as the reverse complement.
ATCCATCATCAAGCATCATGTTTCGTATCCCGCATCATGTTAAACATGGCATTGTTACTACGTGTAGTGAACGAAGGTGAACACGTGGTAGTTAATCAAGTTGTAGAGGAGGTTAATCCGTCTGTTGAGGTCGGATCGGATAATTGTGGAACATCGCAGGAACCTAACTTTTTCATCAACGAAGGCAAGCACCGGATGCATTTAACCCTACCTTGTGTTTTACAAATTTTATCGCTTTTGCTTTTATATGCTGCATTAAGTGATTAGGAGTCAAGTGGAAACCTAATTGGTGCATTACCAACCTTGTTTTTTCATATCTACCTTGTTACCAGTTTTAATTCATAAATGACTAGTTATGCTTAGTCCTGCTTAGCCGGGTGATTATCTATCACCTAAGAGTTTTAAATGGATCTTTGGTTACTTATGTTATCATGAGATATGAGCATGGGAAGTAATAAATCTAGACCGGGCAGACTCGGTGTGTGAGAGCCACAAGACATGGAGGTCTTGTGAGCGGCTTCTTTCCGCCTGTGTCGATTAAGGTCCGTCCGTTGTTGAATTGCATGAGGTGAGACTTTGTAGTACTAACCACATACTCCAGTAAGCCTTAACTCAGCTATTCTATTACGAGAATGGCTACTCGCGCACTAGGAGTGGAGAGATGGCGGGAATAGCGTGTACTCATGTGGCAATGGGCTAGATTGGTGGAGTACTGTATTCTCGGGTGGCACGGACCCGTTCTTGTTTTAGAAGATCTGAGGGTAGGTTGATATATGTAAGTCAGAGACCTGCATATGTCGGTGGTCTGGAATCCCCAGCTAGGTTTATAATCGGTTCGAATCGTCATTGCTCCTCAGTTATGGAGACTCAACTCACTGTTCATCATCGTAGTTAATAACTAAAACTTGAGTAAGGTTTGAGAAAGAGTTTGATATGAAGTTCATGATCTCATTATGGATCATGGCAGATTCATATGTGGTTCTTATAAAGTTTTATATGTTGAAATAAAGAATTTTTTTAAAGAGCTTTTACGCAAAAGAACTTTGATTATTGCTAAAGCCATACCTTGAATCCCTGAGCCTACATTCCTGAGTCTTCTCAGTTTTTATTCTGGTTAAGTCTTGTTGAGTACTTTTGTACTCAGGGTTCGTTGACCCTTGTTGCAGGTGAGCCTCATGAGCAGGTCTGTTTTGGACCTTGCTGCATGACTATTATTCATGTCGATGACGATAAGTGAATGTGTGATCCTTGGGCAGGATGCTTATTTTGTGTGTTATGTTTATATTAATTATGTCACTCCACTACTACTATGGTTTGTAATAATAATCGTACTCAGTTTGTAAGGTTTGAAACAACTGGTTTGTAAACTAAGTTATCGTAAGACTTCTGCTATTTTACTCTGATGTTGATATTTGAATAAATGTTGTAATACTGCAATGACTCTGTAATGTGATCCTGCTCGAAAATCGTGGATGATTCGGGGTTCCCTGAGGACACCTGATAGTCTTCCTAAGTTACCTGGAACATATGCATAATCGTCAGAGGTCGTTGGACAGTGACAAGTGTATGTAGGTCCTATAATTTAGGAGGTTCTACCACAGAATGGTATCAGAGCCAGGTTACAAAGTCTTTGTTGTATTGTTTTACAAAAACTTCAAAATGATTTGGGACAAATAGATATAACTTGTTAATTTGGTCCAAATTGCTTTTGGCTTATCTTATTTCATTCTCACCATTCTTTAATTGATTAAAAAGGCTTTGTGTGGTGGAGTAGTAATCTTATTATGCCCTATATAAAAATAACTGTGGTTATGTAGCTTATAAGCTTTGATGTTTTTTGTTCGTAAGAGCGATTCATGCATCATGATTAATTCACTTGTTACTTCCTTCACCTTGAGTCTAGGTTAGGTAATGAGTCTGGGTTGAGTTATGTAATCCATCCTGGCTGCTATTTAGATTTTGATCAGATTGTCTTAATTGGATTAATCTTACTTCCTACAGTATGGCTCGCACCAAGGTAATGCCCCATAAGTCTGTTGGACCTAAAGGAGTTCCTCGTCACCAACTTGCCCCTAGAAATGATGGTGCTAGCAGTAGCAGCTCTGGGCCTGATCCCCAGGCAGAGATACAGAGGCTTTCAGTAGAGTTAGCACAGGCTACTATGGATAGGGCCTTGGATGCCATCCGGGTGGGCAAGTTAAAGGATCAATTGAAGTGTCACACCACCACTCATAAGAACTGCGAGCGTATGTTAGTTCATATGGTGGAAGGGAGAAATGAGGCTTGGCATAGGGAAGATGTAGCTAGAGCTAGAACGCATGAGCTAGAATTTTATGTAGAAGATTTAGAAGAACATAATACTACTTTGCATGAAGAAGTCCATAGGCTAAGCAACCTCCTGGATCCAAATCATGAACCTCAAGCTGATGCAATGGACCCTGGTGTCGTCATTGCTGATGATGATGAACTTGAAGAGGAAGAAGAAGAAGATCCAGAAGAATTAGTGATGGTTGATGAAAGTGATAATGAAGGCAGAAATGTTTTTGGAATGGATACCAATCACGAGGTTTGATGTGGTCGAGGAGAAGAGTAGAGTTGTAAAATAGGAGATCTAGTTAAGTTAAGTAGTCTTGTTTAAGTGCGGGCTTGTGCTTAAATAAGTAAACCCAATGTAATGTGTTTGCAGTAAGCTCTTTTAGTATCTCAATAAAAGCTTGTGAGTAAAGGTTGGTTTGTTATGAACAGATGCCTCGTACTCGTGCTTCGAATATTCCTGGTTCTTCGCATGATGAGGGTGGTGTTCTTGATCCACCACCAGTTCCACCAACTTTGGCTGATGCTATAGCAGCACTGGTCCATGTGACCATAGAAAATGCTCGATTGCTTTGAGAGATAGCTCAGAGTAATCAGAATATGGTGCAAGGAAACCATGGCCGCAATCATAACAGGTAGGAGCCTACGTATGTTGATTTTATAGATACAAGACCACCAGTGTTCACCAAGGTCGATGAACCACTAGAGGCCGATGATTGGCTTCGGACCATGGAGCAGAAATTTGATCTTATTCCATGCACAGAGATGCAGAAACCTATGTTTGCTGCCCAGCAACTTAGAGGTGCAGCAGGTGCCTGGTGGGCAAATCTAGTGGCTATGCAACCAGCTGGCATTCCAATAACTTGGGCTGAGTTCCGTACTACCTTCAGAGCTCATTATATTCTAGAAGGAGTGATGGCCAAGAAGCTGGATGAGTTCCTTGCTTTGAAGCAAGGGGATCAAACGGTTATGCAATATGTGGGTAGATTCAATCACCTGTCACAGTATGCATCTGAACATGTCAATACAGATACTAAGAAAAAGAAATGGTTCATGAGAGGACTGAATACCAAATTATAGACAATGATGACTGCTTGTGCCAATGTTACTTATCATGAGGCAGTGAATATTGCAATTGCTTCTGAGGAAAAGTATCAGCAGCATAAGGAGATCAAGAAAAAGAAGAGTGTGCCGTCTGGATCTTTTGGTGGAAATCAAAAGAGGCAAAAGATAATCTATCATCTAGTCAAACATTATCATCCTCCTTATCGTGTGTCGCAGTTCCAAGCCGGGCAACAGTCAAATGTCCGTCCTGCTATAACTTACCCGAATTCACAGCAGACAAATGCTCCTGGTGGCAATGCTCCAACGTCCCAGGGTCACAATTATCCATGTTATAATTGTGGAAGGTCCGATCATTTCTCTAGGGAATGTCCGTATCCCAAGCAGGCTAATCAAAATTATCAGAAGGCCCCTGCCAATCAACAACAGGGTCAAGCACAGAACAAGAACCACAATCAGAATGCTCAGAAGGACAAAGATGAAAGGAAAACAGGATAGGTATTCTATATTCAAGCTTGGGAAATTCCGAAAGGGGAGCCAGTGATGATGGGTATGTTTCCTGTCGCCGATTACCCTGCTGTTATGCTTTTTGATTCTGGTGCATCTCATTCATTCATCAATAGAACCTTTATCGTAAAGCATGCAATTCCAATTGGAGAAATAAAGGAAAATTTCTTTATACAGTCACTCGGGGGACGTCTGTGTACTAAGAAAATAGTATACCAAGTACCCATAAACCTAGGTGGGCATATTTTTCCCACTACCATGATTATTCTCAAGGATCAAGATATAGATGTGATCTTGCGAATGAATTGGATGTATCAGCATAAGGTTGTTATAGATGCTTTGCATAGGACATTAAGGGTGAGTTTGCCTGATAGTAATTCTTAGCTTCTTATCCAACTTCCAACCTTAAGGAGATCAGTGGAAAGAGTTTATGCAACTTTTGTCAAGGAGATTAGGGATATCCCGGTAGTTTGTGAATTTCCTGATGTTTTTCCTGAGGATTTACCCGATCTACCACCAGATAGGGATGTTCAGTTTAACATAGAGTTAAAGACTGGAATAGCTCTGATCTCTTGGAGAGCTTATAGGATGCCTCCTAAGGAATTAGCCGAGTTGAAGACTCAATTGCAAGAGTTGATTGAGAAAGGATTTATTCAACCTAGTTCATCACCTTAGGGATGCCCTGCAATTTTTGTGAAAAAGAAAGATGAGACCCTGAGGTTATGTGTTGACTATCGTTCATTGAATGAAGTGACCATTAAGAATAAGTATCCCTTACCTCAGATAGACTTGCTTTTTGATCAACTGGTCAGAGCCAAAGTTTTCTCCAAGATTGATTTAAGGTCAGGCTATCACCAAATCAAGATTAAGCCTGAAGATATTCCCAAAACGGCATTTACCACAAGATATGGGTTATATGAATACTTGGTAATGTCTTTTGGTTTGACAAATGCCCTAGCTCATTTCATGTATCTAATGAATTCAGTGTTCATGCCTGAGCTAGACAAGTTTGTGGTGGTGTTTATTGACGATATCCTAGTTTATTCCAAGAACAAGAAGGAACACGCGGAACATCTCAGAATTGTCCTAACCCGCTTAAGAGAACATCAATTATATGCCAAATTCAGTAAGTGTGACTTCTGGCTTAAGGAAGTATAGTTTCTTAGACATGTCTTATCAGCTGAAGGAGTTATTGTTGATCCAAGCAAAGTTAAGGATGTGCTTGATTGGAAACCGCCAACCACTGTTCATCAGGTTTGGAGTTTTCTGGGAATGCCGGGGTATTACCATCGTTTTATTCCAAATTTCTCTAGAGTATCCAAGTCCATCACTGGGTTGTTGAAGAACCAAGCCAAGTTTGTCTAGTCATCTGAGTGTGAAGAAGCTTTCCATACTTTGAAGAGATTGTTAACCACTGCACCAGTATTAGCACAACCAGATATCGAGAAGTCATTTGATGTTTATTGTGATGCTTTTGGTATTGGTATTAGATGTGTATTGATGCAAGAAGGTCGAGTCATTCCCTATGCTTCCAGACAACTTAAGCAACATGAAGAGCACTATCCCACTCATGATTTAGAGTTAGCAGCAGTTGTCCATGCTCTGAAGATTTGGTGGCATTACCTGCTTGGTAATACATGCCATATTTATACAGATTACAAGAGTTTAAAGTATATCTTTACTCAATCGGATTTGAACATGCGATAGAGAAGATGGTTAAAATTGATTAAAGATTATGACTTGGAAGTACATTACCATCCTAGTAAAGCAAATGTAGTTGCAGATGCCCTCAGTCGAAAGAGCCATTGCAATTGTCTGACAGTAAGAACAATGGGTTTGACTTTATGCTAAGAGATGGAAAAGTTGAGTATAGAGGTAATTCAACAAGGTAGTTTAAATAATATAACTGTTGAAGCCACTATTTGAGATCAGATTATTGTTGCTCAGAAAGAAAACAAGGGTATAGCCCATATCAAAGAAAGAATCAAGAATGGGAAAGTGGAATGCTTCAAAGTAGATAATGAAGGTGTGTTATGGTTCAAGAATCGCTTAGTGGTACCCAAGGTTCCTGAGTTGCGATAGTCAATTCTTGAAGAGGCACATGCTACTAGGCTATCTATTCATCCGGGAAGTAATAAGATGTACCATGACTTGAAACAAAGGTTTTGGTGGACCAAAATGAAGATAGAAATTGCCCGGTATATAGCCAAGTGTGATACTTGTCAAAAGGTGAAAGCTATACATTTGAGGTCTGCTGGAGAGTTACAGCCATTACCTATTCCAGCTTGGAAGTGGGAGGATATTAGTATGGACTTTATTGTTGGTCTACCCAAGACATCAAAAGGTTTTGACTCAATATGGGTCATTGTAGATCGACTAACTAAGTCAGCACATTTTCTTCCAGTCAAGAGTATATATCCTACTATCCAGTATGCCAAGATGTATCTAGCAAGAATCATGAGTCTACATGAAGTACCAAAGACCATAGTGTCACAGTTTGTCTCTAGCTTTTCGAAACACTTGCATGCTTCGTTAGGTACCAAACTCCTATATAGTATAGCTTATCATCCCTAGACCGATGGTCAGACTGAAAGGGTCAATCAAGTACTTGAAGATATGTTAAGGTGTTATGTCCTTAACTATTCCAAGAAGTGGGATGAATGTCTACCTTTGGCTAAGTTCTCATACAACAATAGTTATCAAGAGAGCATTAGAATGGCTCCATTTGAAGCACTTTATGGTCATAGATGAAGAACATCACTGAGTTGGTCTGAGCCTGGAGAAAGAAGATTCTTTGGAGTTGACCTTGTGAAAGAAACAGAAGACAAAGTTAGGCAAATATAAAGTAATTTGAAGATAGCTTAGTCTCGACAAAAGAGTTATGCAGATAAACGACGTAGACCATTGGTGTTTAACAAGGGAGATTTTGTATATCTGAAGGTATCACCAATGAAGGGAGTTACTTGTTTTGGTGTTAAAGGCAAGTTGGCACCTCGATATATTGGACCATTTCAAATTTTAGAGAGGTACAGAAAAGTGACATATCGCTTGAAATTACCAGAACATCTCTCAGCCATGCATGATGTGTTCCATGTTTCTCAATTAAAGAAGTGTCTCCAAGTGCCTGACTAGAATGTTGAGGTTGAAGGAGTGGAACTTAAACCTGATTTGACCTATTCCGAATATCCTATCCGAGTTCTGGATTAGAAAGATCATGTCACACGAAGAAGGACAATTAAGTTCTACAAGATACAATGGAATCAACATTCAGAAGAAGAAGCTACTTGGGGATCCAAAGATTTCTTGCTAGAAAAATTTCCAGAGTTTCTTGCGTCAATATAGAGTAATGTTAGTTGAGCTCGGTTGTTACAAATTGTGTTTTGTAAAGGGAACTCAGCTATTTTATGGATAGGTTTTGGATGTTTTGGACTGACACGTTTCCTTTTCCATTACTTACCCTATGGCTTTGAATCTCAGGATGAGATTTCTTTTAGGGGGAAGGATGTAACACCTCGGGTGTTTAAATATTAAAATATGTCATGTCATCATATGCATAGCACATCATTCATGTATTAGTGAAAATTTTGATATGCATACACTAAAACAAGTTTACCTTTATGTGGTATGTGTTGAATTGTATTGTTTGAATCAAGTTCAAAATTTTGTTTGGATTTGAATTTTCAAGAAAAACCCTGATTTTCAGTATTTAAATCCTACCCTGAAAACTCATTTCAAAATCTAAGCATATTTTGGGGTTGAGCCTAAAAGCAAAAGTGTAGAGCTTGTCAAGTTATACAAAGTTTGTTATTGGAGTTTTCAAAGTTGTTATGAAAAATTTGAAGTAATTTGAAAAGGTGAAATTCTTTAAATGTCCCCTATTTGAATTCAAATTTGCATTTCAAAATATAGATCTAATTAGGGGATGGTTATAAAAGCAAAGTTGTAGAACTTTGAATTTTGACCAACTTTTATTTTTGGAGATTTTTGAGTTGTTATACAAATTTGGGAGTAATTTGGAAATTTAGACGAATGGCAATTCTGTAAATATGGTGAACAATGCTCGCCGCTTAAGCCACACCGCCGGCATCCTTCTCCTGGCTTCCAGTCACGCCTGTGGTTGCCCTTGGCTTTGCGCTGGCACGAGCAGGGCACTGCGTGTCGCCTCCTTGCGCCTTTGCCGCCCTATAAAGCCCTGGAGCCATCGCCGTTCGTCACCTTTCTATTCCTCTGCTTTTCCCATCGCCACCGTTCAACTTCGACAAGCCCGCGCCGTCGCTGTAGTGCCTCCACCATCGTAGCCAAGCCAGTCCCAGCTCTGTCTCCTCGCAAACTGTGACAGAACCGCCCAATTTATACAAGATCAAGTACGGTTGTCCCCGCTAACACGTTAACACACCCATACTTTCACTCATATAAACCCGGTAGTCCGCCGAGTGTCCCGAAAGACCTTGGTAAATCAACATCGCAACCAAGATTGCATGATTAAGCAAATACACATCACATACATCGGGTTGCAGCGGAAATAATATTACAAAGGAGTTAATAATTAGTAGTACAAGTTTGGGGTTTCAAAACCGCTTAGTGAAAACAACATAGCTTTCAAATGATTACATTAATATAAGTTTCAAATATATTGCTAGCATAGTGACATCATCCGACAAAAGCATATAGATGAGAAGTAAGTATAGAATCACCGAGCCCACCGGTGGTTAGCCACCATCATCAACAGGTCGAGAACATCACCTGCAACAAGGTGGGCTAAACCCTGAGTACTCAAATGTACTCAGCCATACTTACCCGTCTTAAACCAAAATAAGGCGACCCCAAGGATTATGCAAGGCTTTCTTTAGTGGGCTAGCTGACTTGTTTGCGAAAAGCATAAGCTATCATGAAGAAACCATTTTAAGTACTTTGCATCATCTTTATTATGACCTATCCATCTAGGTAAGCACCTGTACTATAGCAATCACTTGATTAACCAATAACATCCAGTTACCAATTTAGATTTAGCATATCCCATACCATCCAGATAACCATCATTGTTCCATAAAAAATTACTACGATGCAGTAACTCGAGTCAAGTGCTCACTATCCAGGAGCGATGGCGATTCGAATCGATTCCTAACCAGCTGGTGATTTATTCCTTACACAAACCTCACTCACCCGCTAAAGTGAGATATTGATCACCGAGTCAACTTTCTAGGAATCTTGAGTTTGCCAGGAACCACATGTACCCGGGGGCCGACCGACTGCACTTTGGTCTTATCATCTCGCCCCCGTGTCCTACCACACCTGCTCCGGCACAGTGCGCTGCGGGCAATCTACTCGGCCCGAAAAATCTCCTAGCTTTGCGGTCGGAAGGTACTTTATCCGGCCAGCTAAATATAAGGCATGCATTCAACATGACTCGAGGCCCAACAACGGTCAGTCCTTAATCGACACAGATGGAAACTAATAGCACCCCAGAACCCTGTCTGGTTGCCTCCAACTTTTTCCGTCCGGTCTCTAATTATCCATCACACATGGTTAATTCCAGGATATCATTCTTTCTATAGCTAAATTCTTCCAGTAACCACCTATAATGTAGGTGACCAGATATCACTGATCGCTACTGGTCTAAGCAAGGCTAAGCAGTTATTCGATCCTGACCTAACAGGGTAAAAAGGTAATAAGGTAGGCAAGGATAGTAATAAATGCATCAACGGTTTCAATCAGCTCCTACAACTTAATGCAACAATATATAACTCATATATAGAAAGAATTGTTTTTATAAATTAGGAGACTTATAATGCTCCGGGGCTTGCCTGGGATCCGACATAAGTCGGTTCAGTTAGCTTGCACCATCCTGGTGACATCTCTGGTTCTAGCACTTGCTTAGTCCTTCCATCTTCAGAACAGATCCATCAAACACCGTCTTCGGGTTTGGCTCCAACATCACGTCCTTCACGTGGTTCATCTAGCGTACCTAAATGAGATGCAATATGCAAGTGCATAAATATGAAGAATAGTACCATGAGATACATCACAAAATAGCAAGCAAGACAAGCATAGTTTACACCAACACACTTAAGTACTTTGCGATGCTTAACTTAAACATCACACAATCTATCATGCTAAGATGGCAAAGAAGACGATGACACCAATCATGACACAAGTTTCCCCAGATCTCAAGTGCTCTAACTCAGTCATCATTCAAGGCATATGTCACACTTAACAATATACAAGCAAGCACTATAATTGAAATTTGCCAATTTCTGGACATGCAAACAGCAGCTACAAGATTTAGCTATAACTGGAGTTACACAAAACCAAATGACTTTCAAGAAGACATTATGGAAAGCTTATGAAATTTTCTACAATTCATCTTTAATCATCTTAGCATGATTCTCAAGTTAACTAAGTCAAATATATCTATTTACAGAAACTGGTCCACAATTGACAGAAAACAGCCATTTCTGAAACCCAACTTTAAACAGCTGTAACTCTTAAACTACTTGGCCAAATGACACCAAATTTTAATAGAAGCTAGATACATGAATTATCTACAACTTTTGTATAAACAAGTTTTACAACAAAGCACATTATCATGAAGAACTTTGCTAAGTTCCCAGATCTGTCCATAAACCACATCGGCAAGAAAATAATTATTAACTTATGTTGCAAATACATAATTGGGTAAAACCAACTTTACCAACATTTCACACATGACTAAAGAACACTAGAAAACCTAGTGTCCATGACCAAATAAATTCTTTTAATGCATTTCTTAATTTATTTTAGATAACAAGGTGACTTAATGAACATATACCAAAAGTGCACAATAACTTCTACTAAAATTACAGTGGCTCACATATCCTCTCAATAGTCTACTGTACAAATTTCACTCTATTTGGATATGTATAGCAACCTCTATGAAAAAGACAAGTTGCTAAAGCAAGAATTCATGTGAGAGCAAGATAAACCAATAACTCACTCATACTTCATCCAATACTCATGAAATTTTTACCACACATCAACTATCACATGAGTAGCATGCCACAAAAATTTCACTTCATTTGGAGCCCTAGATCTACAGTTATGAAAAATAACAAATTCAACTAGCATTACAACCTTACTGCGCAAATCTATTTTTACCGCAAAATATTTAAACTAAAACATACCATATTATAGATCCACTGCATAGACAATTTCACAAGGATTCCAAAAAGTCCTCATTTACTATTTTATGAATTTTCTACGATTTACTATGAATTTTCAAAGTTCCTGCAAAATAATTACAAACCAGTCCTTATGACACTATTCATGTGAGTCACAACTCCTTCACTTAACCCCCTAGAGAAGCTTCTATTTCTGTGCGTGGTCCATCATCTTCTTCACACCGAACTGAGCAGAGGAGGCCGCCGGGGCCGGTTCGGCCGGTCGGCGAGGGGCTTCGGCCAGCCAGGGATGCGAGGGGGAGGCCGGCCGGTGGTGCGGCCGGGCCAGCCATGGCCAGCCAGAGCCACGCCCGGCCCTGGGCTCGGCCGGCAAAGGCTGCAGGAGTGCCGGCTGCGGCAGCAGGCAACACCGGCGGCGGCGTGCTACGGCGGCTACGGTGACCGGCCAATTGGTGCTGGGGGAGCGGCACATGACTGAGAGGGTGGTGGCACACGCGGGGAAGCTCAGAGGCAGCGAGGACGCGATGGCGGCAAGCTCAGCGGCGGCGCCCATGGTGGCCGCGTTCTGGCACTCGCGCGCAGGCTCTGGAGAGCGAGAGGGAGCAAGCAGGGAGTGGAGAGGGGGATGGAGAGGGCGTGCTGGTGCCCCTCCTCATCGGCAGCAGGGCGCAGGGCGCGTGGCCAAAGGTGGGACGCGCGGCAGCGGTGGAGGCGCATGGCGGCCACATACAGGGCGCGTGTCGTCCGTTGGGGCGTTTTCACGAACAGGTGGCGGGCGACGATGGGATCAGCGTGGGACGCGATTTTGGGCTATTTCTAGGCCGAATCAGGACCTAGGACGAATACGAAGATCAAAGCCCGCACAAAGCTCTACGTTTTTCATTAAGGCACTCTAGTCATTTGAGCAACATAATAGTGGGTAATTAATCTCCAAAGTGGCATTGTCAATGCATTGATGGCAATTAGCAAACTCCAAAATTGAGGGTCATAAAAAGGTCCAACGAGTGCCATCCTTTTGCATGGTCTTCTTCTCGATGTATGCTCCAACTTTTATTTTGGGGTCAAGTCAAGTTACTTAACGAAATTTGGAGAACGCGAGATGTCAATGCCGATGTCGATGAATTTCAGACTTAGAATATTTCTAAGTGCTGAAATCAGCAGCAAATTTGATCTTGTGACCTCGATTTGACTTACTTCCAAGATGATCTAGCTCTTAGTCCAAAAACAAAGTTTGTTCTACATGATATGGACTACAACTTTCATTTAAGGTCCAACCTCAAAACTAGTATAGAACCTGCTGTTCTACTTTGACCAAAGTAGGATCACGATGAAGCTTAAATTATCCTTTTTAATCCATTGGAGCATTTTCTTGGCATTTGCCCAACATGAACCTTTCATGACTTTTGTTGTAGATTTAATCTAGAGTCATTTTGGCAAGGTTGCAAGGTTTGATTGACATCTCATGTTCTCATTCACTTAATAGTGAAATTCAAGCACTTAGTAAAATCATTCCAACAAGCATATAACTTATCATTTCATGTGACTTTTTGATTCCAAACTTCATGAAACTTTTCGAGTGTCCAATATAGATGGGTATTGATGTGAGACACATGAAGATATCCCAATCACACCACCCAAGCATATATCTTGAAAAGGGGTCTATAGGCGAGCAAAGGAGCAATCTCCAAGTTTAGGTTGGGGCTCGTTTCCATAGGGTTGACCTTGACATCTTCATCATTACTTAATATGCCATGTTTGAGCTCAAACCCATTGCTTAACTGGTGACAAACACCTAGGGTGTTACAGCCCTCCCCCCTTAAAAGAATCGCGTCCCGAGATTTAGGACGAAAGACTTTTGTGGAAGAGAGACATGCTACCAGTTTCCAATATCAGCCAGAGCTTTAGGCTACATAGCTTCAAGCATAATAGAGGCTAATTTGGTCAAGACACTTTCTGATACTTGTCCTTTGTAGTAAGTTTTGTCTGAAGAATTTTCTTCGTTGGCCTTCATGAAGTATTGTTACTTTGGGGAGGAATCCAAGATAGCAATGTCCTACGTACTTCGTCCTCAATGTACGAAGAGCGATACAAACGTAGACTAAATACTTGTAGCATCTACTTCCCTAGTGGATATAGCACAGACCATAAGGACTTTGCACTAGATCATAATCTTCTGAAGGATACTTGTTGCAATGGTTCCATGTGTGCAGTTCTCTTTCTCTGATAACAATATTGTATGGTCTGAGTCTGCCGAGTGAGTGGTAAACATAATAGCTGACTCTGTCAGCTCAACGTTCTCGATGATCATTCCTTAGGGAGCCTTGGGATCCAAGTTGCAACAGTGATCTAGGTGGAATCTGATGCAACCTCTTGGGTAAAAACACATATAAGGTACCAAAGGCATGTCAGCATTGGAGAACCATTGACGTAGAAGGATGTTAGCGAGGCTTGGAGGACAACACAAGTTGCAAGTAATCACAAAACTAGGGACTAGTTCACTACCAAGCAGGTTGAGTACAATTTGCCTTCATGGTGCAGTTGCACAACAAGTTGGGTTGACTTGCATCGTAGCAAAACCAGCCTTCTTACTACATTTGTCGTCGAGGCTTCCATTCTAAGGCCAATCAATATCTCAAAAACCATAATTCGAAAATCTACGGTTTAACACCCTTCCAATCTATTTTTGACTTGCAACGGCACAAGTTGACTTGTAGAACATCTTGACTGCTCAACTATTATCAATACGAGAGGACAAAGGTACAGCACAAACATGGGTGCAAGGAGTCTTCTCTAGGGCATGGAGGGTTGTCTAACAGCGATACACCTACAAGTTGTAATTCCTTGGCATGAATTACAAACACAATCGTCTAATGCAAATGATGATCGCAGTCACAGTGAAATTACAGATTCTATACCCTTTTTTCTATTCATATCTCACAAACTACTGCTCCAATATGCACAAAATTTGGTGGGCTTGTAGATCCATGGGTCGTCTAACTACTCACCAAAATCCAACTCAACCGGACACCGTTTGACCATCCAAACAATTCATCTACCAAAACTGCTGTGTTCGGAAATGGTAGCAAACCGAGCCGACAAGATATCTCTCAAATCTGATGTTTTACTCAACCAATACTCAAACCAACTTAAGACATTGAAGGGACCTAAGCAAGGAATGAGATCACCAAGTTTGGGGTCAATCCAACTTCGTTTGAGTCACTAACCGTCGGCTTGAAGATAACCGGTTTAGTGCCACAAAATCTGGACAGATTTCGTGTCCTCTCTTTTCTTCGCTCCACACGTTGAGGTGTGTGTTTGGTACTCTCTAACCTTTCTCATAGCAACAGCAGTCTTTCTCTAGCTGAGGATGGAGGCTAGAGTTTTCCTACCATGCTTCTTAGGTAACAATTTCCGCCGTTGATCTAGACACCAACTTGACGATGCACAAGCATTGGACTTGTGGGCTGTTTTCGCAGGGCACAAAACATTATTCCACATGTAGGGCATTTCTACATTAACAAGGAACCATTCCTATATATCCTTCGGCACTTCATCCAATAGAGTCCGGGCATATGTGTAATTGGCACCTTGGGGCATAAAGATGCTGACTAAAATCAGGGACGTGCTTTCACTAGCTCCTACCTAGCCGATACAACGTCTTGTACTATATACGTGATTGTCAAAGATGGAATTGACCGAATAGCACATTTGGAGAAGAAGTAGCACTTGCATTGCGGGGCCAGGTTTGATGTTTCCTTGATCAACATTGTTCTGTGAGATCTGGCCTTCATAGTTACCAAATAGTCATTACTTAACTGAAGAATAACTTTCCTACTGGTAACAACTCAGTTGTCCCTCAACACTAAAAAAGGTTCCAAATCTTCACTCTTGACAATAAAAATTTGTGGTCGAAGCCTACAGATGGTCACCATTGAAGTCAGCAGAAATGGTTCACACCAAAGAAGGTCGGTTCATCTACGTGATCCTTATGCACCTAAAGATTGAGAACTTGGACATGAACTCATATATACCAGGTGACCTATTACAGCACATAATATCCTGGTCCATTTATCATCTGACTGGTAACTTGTTTAACCTTAAGGGTGGTGCACCTTTCTGATCCAACGAAAAGGACATAAGTTGCTCACTAGATGATCGACATCATTACAGGGACAGTCACGTCAAGTAGAGTCACCTGTCTACCCTCTTGCAATCTGTTTATGTTCCTGTTAGTGACCTGTTCTTCAAAGGTTAACTGTTGGACTACTCCAGAAGGAAGTCCTATTGCATCTAGTTCGACATATAGATCTCTTGACATGATAAGGAGAGATAACCAAGGAAGAGCTCAAGTGAGAATAACATATTGGTGTAGTTCTGTAATGGATCATGACTAGAAACCTCGATACCAGCGCATGCCGAGCAGCACAGCCTTGTGTGTGCACCCACAGGAGGCTCTCGGTTTCATCGTGGCACCGTAGATCGCTAATTGTGGCACCATTACTGAACATACAACCCACAAGAAATCTCACATGGCATAAATTGGGTTGCATAGGAGCAAGCACTATGCGAAGGAGGGATAGCAAACAAAGGTAGTCACAAGGTTAGGAGTTAACAAGAAGAGGATCCAAAGATCAAAACACAACGCAAGAGAGCATAGCTTAATTGCCAAAGACAACTGAGCAGGGGACTTCTTGCCAAATTTCCATATACGTCTTGTGTCCACCCAAGTGATTACCAGATAAAGATTAACATGAGATTTGGTCTTGTCGAGTAGCAACATGAGACCAAGACTGATAGACATCCCGAGACATGGGAAGGTTGGAGACAAAATAAACAAGATTCAAGGGACAGAGCCAAGGCACTGACTAAGGATTCAGTTGATAAGGCAACGACATGATCTGTGAGAAAAAGGTTCCAAAGCGGGGTAGATAGCGATTAGCGTTGCACTAGATCATTAGTAGAAGAAGGAGCAATGAGGTCTAACAAGGATTTTTGAGCAAGGTCCTCCCACACAGGAGCGGGACAACCACAAAACACGCGAGCAAATAAGGGGGGCTAAGCTTGGGTCAAAAATCAAGCAAAGGCATGGATAAAAGTCTTCATAGCACAACGTTCAATGGCTATCAACCACGTGTACAGGCTTAGGCTCCTAAGAGAGAACTTAATTGAAAATGACAACTATTAGATTACCAAAACTTGGACGTGGTTCTAGGATAGCGCTCCTCAACACTCATATGCTTACCGAGGATAAAAGGGGTGATAACTATGGCACTAATTAGATAACAAGCATACATACCCACCACTTGGCTAAACTAGAGGACATTATAGGTTAAGCATGTAACCACAATTATTTCTAGCAAGGCTAAGCACACACTTTTCTCAAGCACTTCCTATTCAAGAAACATGGAACAAGGCATTCTTGTTTAACTCCGCACAAGGAAGATAGTGCAATACATCGATCACAAGTTACTTAGTACTTTAAACAAAGGAAGGGAAGCATATTTATGCACAAGCACAATCATGATGCATGCTCATCCTATTCGTCCTTACAAAATTGCCAGCCTAAGGTGGCAATCACGTTCTATGTCGGTGGCATAACACATACTCTCTCGATATATAGCTAGTCGTCAGCTACATTCAATCTACGCATTCGTGGTTAGCGTACCTGTAGGCAAATTCATTGCAGCCCATCCCCACAAGAGATAAATAAGCGCACAATGAAAATAGTAAACTAAGATACTCTCCATATATACATCCCCAGATGTATATACTTTGATATCCATAGCTACCCGATAAATATACCCGCAATTAAGTACCTTCATATATACATGTGTGTAACATGTAAATATTCCAGTAGCCACAGCTAACTCTCCCTTAGACCGACAGTTGGACGATCATGATCTCACAACTCACACTTACCTGGATGTAGAGACAATTGATCCATACATTACCATTCAAGCGAATGGCATCCATACTATAGCACGCCGTATGGACGACGAAAGAAAAATTGCAATAAAGTACATCCCTAAAAGTTAGTACTTAGATAGTCACCTAATAGTCCTTAACTGGGCATAAAGGAAGATGTTGCTAGCATAGTTTTACAAATAAGTTTTGACAAATTTGCCTGTAGCTAAAGTTTTAGTTAAAATAGACTTTTTAAAACCAAAACTTGGCTTTTAAAACTATGTACCTGACAGTATTATGCTTAATCTCGCTCTGATACCAGCTGTGACAGAACCGCCCAATTTATACAAGATCAAGTACGGTTGTCCCCGCTAACACATTGACACACCCATACTTTCACTCATATAAACCCGGTAGTCCGCCGAGTGTCCCGAAAGACCTCGGTAAATCAACATCGCAACCAAGATCGCGTGATTAAGCAAATACACATCACATACATCGGGTTGCAGCGGAAATAATATTACAAAGGAGTTAACAATTAGTAGTACAAGTTTGGGGTTTCAAAACCGCTTAGTGAAAACAACATAGCTTTCAAATGATTACATTAATATAAGTTCCAAATATATTGCTAGCATAGTGACATCATCCGACAAAAGCATATAGATGAGAAGTAAGTATAGAATCACCGAGCCCACCGGTGGTTAGCCACCATCATCAACAGGTCGAGAACATCACCTACAACAAGGTGGGATAAACCCTAAGTACTCGAATGTACTCCGCTAGACTTACCCGTCTTAAACCAAAATAAGGCGACCCCAAGGATTATGCAAGGCTTTCTTTAGTGGGCTAGCTGACTTGTTTGCGAAAAGCATAAGCTATCATGAAGAAACCATTTTAAGTACTTTGCATCATCTTTATTATGACCCATCCATCTAGGTAAGCACCTGTACTATAGCAATCACTTGATTAACCAATAACATCCAGTTACCAATTTAGATTTAGCATATCCCATACCATCTAGATAACCATCATTGTTCCACAAAAATTACTACGATGCAGTAACTTGAGTCAAGTGCTCACTATCCAGGAGCGATGGTGATTCGAATCGATTCCTAACCAGCTGGTGATTTATTCCTTACACAAACCTCACTCACCCGCTAAAGTGAGATATTAATCACCGAGTCAACTTTCCAGGAATCTTGAGTTTGCCAGGAACCACATGTACCCGGGGGCCGACCGACTGCACTTTGGTCTTATCATCTCGTCCCCGTGTCCTACCACACCTGCTCCGGCACAGTGCGCTGCGGGCAATCTACTCGGCCCGAAAAATCTCCCAGCTTTGCGGTCGGAAGGTACTTTATCCGGCCAGCTAAATATAAGGCATGCGTTCAACATGACTCGAGGCCCAACAACGGTCGGTCCTTAATCGACACAGACGGAAACTAACAGCACCCCAGAACCCTATCTGGTTGCCTCCAACTTTTTCCATCCGGTCTCCAATTATCCATCACACATGGTTAATTCCAGGATATCATTCTTTCCATAGCTAAATTCTTCCAGTAACCACCTATAATGTAGGTGACCAGATATCACCGATCGCTACCGGTCTAAGCAAGGCTAAGCAGTTATTCGATCCTGACCTAACAGGGTAAAAAGGTAATAAGGTAGGCAAGGCTAGTAATAAATGCATCAACGGTTTCAATCAGCTCCTACAACTTAATGCAACAATATATAACTCATATATAGAAAGAATTGTTTTTATAAATTAGGAGACTTATAATGCTCCAGGGCTTGCCTGGGATCCGACACAAGTCAGTTCAGTTAGCTTGCACCATCCTGGTGACATCTCTGGTTCTAGCACTTACTTAGTCCTTCCATCTTCAGAACAGATCCATCAAACACTGTCTTCGGGTTTGGCTCCAACATCACGTCCTTCACGTGGTTCATCTAGCGTACCTAAATGAGATGCAATATGCAAGTGCATAAATATGAAGAATAGTACCATGAGACACATCACAAAATAGCAAGCAAGACAAGCATAGTTTACACCAACACACTTAAGTACTTTGCGATGCTTAACTTAAACATCACACAATCTATCATGCTAAGATGGCAAAGAAGACGACAACACCAATCATGACACAAGTTTCCCCAGATCTCAAGTGCTCTAACTCAGTCATCATTCAAGGCATACGTCACACTTAACAATATACAAGCAAGCACTATAATTGAAATCTGCCAATTTCTGGACATGCAAACAGTAGCTACAAGATTTAGCTATAACTGGAGTTACACAAAACCAAATGACTTGCAAGAAGACATTATGGAAATCTTATGAAATTTTCTACAATTCATCTTTAATCATCTTAGCATGATTCTCAAGTTAACTAAGTCAAATATATCTATTTACAGAAACTGGTCCACAATTGACAGAAAACAGCCATTTCTGAAACCCAACTTTAAACAGTTGTAACTCTTAAACTACTTGGTCAAATGACACCAAATTTTAATAGAAGCTAGATACATGAATTATTTACAACTTTTGTATAAACAAGTTTTACAACAAAGCACATTATCATGAAGAACTTTGCTAAGTTCCCAGATCTGTCCATAAACCACATCGGCAAGAAAATAATTATTAACTTATGTTGCAAATACATAATTGGGCAAAACCAACTTTACCAACATTTCACACATGACTAAAGAACACTAGAAAACCTAGTGTCCATGACCAAATAAATTCTTTTAATGCATTTCTTAATTTATTTTAGATAACAAGGTGACTTAATGAACATATACCAAAAGTGCACAATAACTTCTACTAAAATTACAGTGGCTCACATATCCTCTCAATAGTCTACTGTACAAATTTCACTCCATTTGGATATGTATAGCAACCTCTATGAAAAAGACAAGTTGCTAAAGCAAGAATTCATGTGAGAGCAAGATAAACCAATAACTCACTCATACTTCATCCAATACTCATGAAATTTTTACCACACATCAACTATCATATGAGTAGCATGCCACAAAAATTTCACTTCATTTGGAGCCCTAGATCTACAGTTATGAAAAATAACAAATTCAACTAGCATTACAACCTTACTGCACAAATCTATTTTTACTGCAAAATATTTAAACTAAAACATACCATATTATAGATCCACTGCATAGACAATTTCACAAGGATTCCAAAAAGTCCTCATTTACTATTTTACGAATTATCTACGATTTACTATGAATTTCCAAAGTTCTTGCAAAATAATTACAAACCAGTCCTTACGACACTATTCACGTGAGTCACAACTCCTTCACTTAACCCCCTGGAGAAGCTTCTATTTCTGTGCGTGGTCCTTCATCTTCTTCACACCGAACTGAGCAGAGGAGGCCGCCGGGGCCGGTTCGGCCGGTCGGCGAGGGGCTTCGGCCAGCCAGGGATGCGAGGGGGAGGCCGGCCGATGGTGCGGCCGGGCCAGCCATGGCCAGCCAGAGCCACGCCCGGCCCTGGGCTCGGCCGGCAAAGGCTGCAGGAGTGCCGGCTGCGGCAGCAGGCAACGTCGGCGGTGGCGTGCTACGGCGGCTACGGTGACCGGCCAATTGGTGTAGGGGGAGCGGCACACGACTGAGAGGGTGGTGGCGCACGCGGGGAAGCTCGGAGGCAGCGAGGACGCGACGGCGGCAAGCTCAGCGGTGGCGCCTATGGTGGCCGCGCTCTGGCACTCGCGCGCAGGCTCTGGAGAGCGAGAGGGAGCGAGCAGGGAGTGGAGAGGGGGATGGAGAGGGCGTGCTGGTGCCCCTCCTCATCGGCAGCAGGGCGCAGGGTGCGTGGCCAAAGGTGGGACGCGCGGCAGCGGCGGAGGCGCTTGGCGGCCACGTACAGGGCGCGTGTCGTCCGTTGGGGCGTTTTTGCGAACAGGTGGTGGGCGACGACGGGATCAGTGTGGGACGCGATTTTGGGCTATTTCCAGGCCGAATTAGGACCTGGGCCGAATACGAAGATCAAAGCCCGCACGAAGCTCTACGTTTTTCATTAAGGCACTCTAGTCATTTGAGCAACATAACAGTGGGTAATTAATCTCCAAAGTGGCATTGTTAATGCATTGATGGCAATTAACAAACTCCAAAATTGAGGGTCATAAAAAGGTCCAACGAGTGACATCCTTTTGCATGGTCTTCTTCTCGATGTATGCTCCAACTTTTATTTTGGGGTCAAGTCAAGTTACTTAACGAAATTTGGAGAACGCGAGACGTCAATGCCGATGTCGATGAATTTCAGACTTAGAATATTTCTAAGTGCTGAAATCAGCAGCAAATTTGATCTTGTGACCTCAATTTGACTTACTTCCAAGATGATCTAGCTCTTAGTCCAAAAACAAAGTTTGTTCTACATGATATGGACTACAACTTTCATTTAAGGTCCAACCTCAAAACTAGTGTAGAACCTGCTGTTCTACTTTGACCAAAGTAGGATCACGATGAAGCTTAAATTATCCTTTTTAATCCATTGGAGCATTTTCTTGGCATTTGCCCAACATGAACCTTTCATGACTTTTGTTGTAGAGTTAATCTAGAGTCATTTTGGCAAGGTTGCAAGGTTTGATTGACATCTCATGTTCTCATTCACTTAATAGTGAAATTCAAGCACTTAGTAAAATCATTCCAACAAGCATATAACTTATCATTTCATGTGACTTTTTGATTCCAAACTTCATGAAACTTTCCGAGTGTCCAATATAGATGGGTATTGATGTGAGACACATGAAGATATCCCAATCACACCACCCAAGCATATATCTTGAAAAGGGGTCTATAGGCGAGCAAAGGAGCAATCTCCAAGTTTAGGTTGGGGCTCGTTTCCATAGGGTTGACCTTGACATCTTCATCATTACTTAATATGCCATGTTTGAGCTCAAACCCATTGCTTAACTGGTGACAAACACCTGGGGTGTTACACAAACCCAGCCAACCAACTTTGGTCGCCTGATTCCGCTGGGAACCCGCTGTACGCACCTTTCTTCCTCGCGGCCGGCAACCTCACCGTCGCAAGCGTGTCGCCGTGGCCAATGCACTACGGTCTGTCTCTGACCTTGCAAAGCCTTGTTTCAGCTTCGTCTTGATGCTGTGGTACTTAATACCTTGTTGCTTGATCCTTTTGACCATCGTAGTCGCCTGAACGCCGTCACCGACATGGTTCACGCCGCCGTGATCGCTGTGACTGTTGAACCACCTCTCTGTTGTTCCTCCGGCTCGTCCATCGCCTTCAACATGATCAGGGTGAGCTCCTGGTTCTTCCCGAGTCGTTTGTTTCACCGTTACCAGTCTCCTATCACCAGTGTAGCGCTGCCGTGCAGTCGTGGCCGCCATGGCCGACGTAGTGCTTGGTCCAGTTCGTAATTGATCTCACTAGTGCCACAAATTGATGCGCCATGTTGTTGTGATCGTGTTGGTGACTTCGCTGTCGCCAGTGACCTCACCAGCGGCGAGATTTCGCCGGTCAGTGCGTCATTGCCGTGGTCAGCGCTGAAGGTTGAAGATGACATGTGGGGTCGGTTGTCAGTGACTCAGTATTCAAAATGGATTTTTCTATTTTGCAGATTTGAATGAATAGTGATAGTTTTTGTTATTTTTTGTAGAATTATTTAGAGTTCCAAAAATTATGAAAATTTTTGTGTGACCTCTCTGTGATGTATATTATTTAAGAAAAATATGAAATGTTGTTTTTCAGTAATTTTTAAATGTGATGAAAAATGCTCAAATAATTAATAAATGGGTTTCCATGATTTTTCTAGGCTTAATTAATTATCCAAAAATTATGAAAATTGTTTTGCCACTTAGTTATCATGTGATGAACCTTTACAAAAATTTTGACCTCAATTGGAACAAGTTGATTTATTTCATAATTTTGAATTAAATAATTAATTCATAAAAGCAAATAGTAACCTCTAATGATTTAGGTTTTGTTTGAAATTTTGGATTGAGTGATGACCTTGGGTCATTAGTTGGTAATGATCCTTGGCAATTGAAGTATGTGTAACGAAAAAGGTTTAGTTAGTTTAACTTGCAACTGTACCGCGAAGAAAAGTTGTATTCGAATTGTTAATTTTGCATCCATCATCAAGCATCATGTTTCGTATCCCGCATCATGTTAAACATGGCATTGTTACTACGTGTAGTGAACGAAGGTGAACATGTGGTAGTTAATCAAGTTGTGGAGGAGGTTAATCTGTCTATTGAGGTCGGATCGGATAATTGTGGAACGTCGCAGGAACCTAACTTTTCCGTCAACGAAGACAAGCCCCGGATGCATTTAACCCTACCTTGTGTTTTACAAATTTTATCGCTTTTGCTTTTATATACTGCATTAAGTGATTAGGAGTCAAGTGGAAACCTAATTGGTGCATTACCAACCTTGTTTTTCAATATCTACCTTGTTACCAGTTTTAATTCGTAAATGACTAGTTATGCTTAGTCTTGCTTAGCCAGGTGATTACCTGTCACCTGAGAGTTTTAAATGGATCTTTGGTTACTTATGTTATCATGAGATATGAGCATGGGAAGTAATAAATCGAGACCGGGCGGACTCGGTGTGTGAGAGCCACAAGACATGGAGGTCTTGTGAGCGGCTTCTTTCCGCCTGTGTTGATTAAGGTCCATCCGTTGTTGAATTGCATGAGGTGAGACTTTGTAGTACTAACCACATACTCCGGTAAGCCTTAACTCGGCTATTCTATTACGAGAATGGCTACTCGCGCACTAGGAGTGGAGAGATGGCGGGAATAGCGTGTACCCACATGGCAATGGGCTGGATTGGTGGAGTACTGTATTCTTGGGTGGCATGGACCCATTCTTGTTTCAGAAGATCCAAGGGTAGGTTGATATATGTAAGTCAGGGACCTGCATATGTCGTGTGGTCTAGAATCCCCAGCTGGGTTTATAATCGGTTCGAATCGTCGTTGCTCCTCGGTTATGGAGACTCAACTCACTGTTCATCATCGTAGTTAATAACTAAAACTTGAGTAAGGTTTGAGAAGGAGTTTGATATGAAGTTCATGATCTCATTATGGATCATGGCAGATTCATATGTGGTTCTTATAAAGTTTTATATGTTGAAATAAAGAATTTTGTTAAAGAGCTTTTACGCAAAAGAACTTTGATTATTGCTAAAGCCATACCTTGAATCCCTGAGCCTGCATTCCTGAGTCTTTTCAGTTTTTATTCCAGTTAAGTCTTGTTGAGTACTTTTGTACTTAGGGTTCGTTGACCCTTGTTGCAGGTGAGCCTCATGAGCAGATCTATTTTGGACCTTGCTGCATGACTATTGTTCATGTCGATGACGATAAGTGAATGTGTGATCCTTGGGCAGGATGCTTATTTTGTGTGTTATGTTTATATTAATTATGCCACTCCACTACTACTATGGTTTGTAATAATAATCGTACTCAGTTTGTAAGGTTTGAAACAACTGGTTTGTAAACTAAGTTATCGTAAGACTTCCGCTATTTTACTCTAATGTTGATATTTGAATAAATGTTGTAATACTGCAATGACTCTGTAATGTGATCCTGCTCAGAAATCATGGATGATTCGAGGTTCCCCGAGGACACCCAACAGTTTTCCTAAGTTACCTGGAACATATGCATAATCGTCAGAGGTCATTGGACAGTAACAAGTGCATGTGGGTCCAATAATTTAGGAGGTTCTGCCGCAATGAAGCTCCAACCGAAGGGATGAAGCAGAAGCTATCAAAAGATCATGGGCAAAAATTCCTAATATAAGTAAGATAAAAAAACTCTCTCTTGGTTTCCTGGATGCTAATGATATCACATTTACTTTCTGTGATTTTATTTCTAATGGACTCCCATTTATTATCAGCATTGATGCCCCTAATGTTCCAACATAGAACATTCCAAGATCTATTGTAGTTTGCACTATCCATAGAAAACAGTAAAGAGGTAGGCCCAAGTACAAGTATGCATAGCATAAGTACATAGTTCAGGCAAAAGATAGAAAGAAACATTACATATGATGTCAAAGATCAACAGACCATCCAGGCCTTGAGCCAAAGCTACCAGAAATTTTAACATTCTAGGTACTAAAAGAAAAAAACAAAAGCAGGAAGGCAAATCTGCCCACTTCTTCCATGCACCGCGAGGAGGGCAGTCCTTACTTATCAGCAGCATCATTCTTCTTACTTGGGGAGGCATCATCATTCTTGCTTGAAGTTGCAGCATCCTTCTTGCTTGAGGCATCCTTCTTTTTTTGATAGCCAGCTCCCACAGGGGCCGGCTGACTCTTCTTCTTCTTACTGAGAGCAGCATCGGTGACTTGAGAGCATCAAGATCACAAAGAGTGGAGCTAATACTCCCGATGGCCTTAGTTAAGAGGGAAGGTGGTTTGGCATTACAACCAAGGCAAGACTTGTCCTTGCAAATTGGATCCTTGAATCCTTTTTTGTTGACCTTGATCCTGGGACTCCTCCTAACCTCAGTTTCCACTAAAACAGCCCCCTTCTTCTTCTTGTTTCTCACTTTTCCTTCTTCATCAACAGGAGGGGCTTCATTTAAGTCCACAAACATATCTGTAGCTAAACTTTCTATCACCTTACTGGCACTTTCCATCGCTTCATCATCTGCAACATGTGCTTTAACTGTGCAGGAAGGGAAGATCCTCACAGGACAAGAAGTAGGTAGAGCAAAACCAATTTTCTAACCATTATCAATACTACCCAAGAGAGCATTAGACTGCATGAATTGTTTGGCATGACTAAAATGGCCTAGGGACATCAAGAGGGCAGTGAAGTAGTTGGCCCAATAACTGGGGATCAGGAACTGAGGGACCTTGCTAGGACCAGGTGCAAAGAATTTGTCCCAAGGCCCAGCTGGGTCCATAAAGGAGGAATCATAGTTGTGCCTTTCAAAGAGGGATTGGGTGGAAACATTGAGCTGATCACCGATCAGGACCATGCTAACTTGCAGATTTTGAGGCCCCATACCCTCATTCTGGGCTTCCTCAGCCACAATCTATTGAATCTCTACATCGTTCATGAGGTCATCCTCCTGAATCTCTAAAGGCATGAAATTATCAGCCAGCCCATCCAAGATAGGGATATTCACCTCAACAGCTGGTGGATCATTCAAGGCATTGGCAAAATCCTCCTGAATGTGATCCAAAGCATCATTGTTCGCATTATCATCTTCTTCCTCCTCGTTTACTTGATTAAGCAGGTCATTGAGCTCAAGAAACATTTCATGATGTTGAGGGCCTTGAATGACTAGGTCAATAATCATCTCCTGCATGTCAGGGACCTCATTTAGATTAAGCTCTGGTGGGTTCTCTGCATCCTCATTGAGATCAAAATTGGGGATCTCATGAACATTATCTGGCCATGCTTCCCAGACAGCATCAGCAGGCTGGTTATTTTGTCCCACGTTGCCTCCACCAAGACCAGCAGGAAACACATTAGGCCCACCCCGATGATTAGGCTGAGCAGCCAGGCCAGGACCATTCTGGCCAAAACCAAAAAGATCAAAAGGGCCTCCTAGAGGGAAATCATCTGGTCCAAGCACTGGGTCTTCATCTTTCGGCAAACCACCCAACATCTATCCTTGCAGTATCTCACACTAAACTATCCAAGATCCCCCCTAAAACTCCTCGCCTTCAGTAAGCACCAAGAACTATGGGATAGACTCTAGGTCAACCACACGAGCCCTAACCAGGATTCTAGATAGATGTCTTACGTCATCAACCCAGGAAATAACTCTTCCAAAGGAACAGATTGTGTTGACCACATACTCATCTTCTCTATAGTCAGGCGGGTATCCCAGCAAAAGCATCCAGCACTCCCTATTGAAATTAATTTCATGCCAGTTTCTACCCTTATTATGCTCAACAAAGGTGATTGTGACATTACCAAACACATACGCACCATGTTGAATCAACCGATCCCTATCAAAAACATTCCTGAATCTAACAAACGCCTAACCAAGATGTGTTGGTTGCATATCGGTGATGACAACACGCTGCTCATTCACTAAGAAATCTGAGACAACTTCTCTGATAGCCTGAAAAGTTACCTTGGGTCGATGGAGACGATGGCCAGATCATGATGCTTGGCACGCGGACGCATTAGAACCACATGCTCCATGGGCTTGCGCGCTTGGACATCAATCTGGTGCAGACCCTCAGGGATGAAAGGTGTTGGATCAGCATGAAAATATGCCATTGCCGACCCTTCTTTGTGATGATCAGGAGAATGCGAGTGGTGAGGACTAGGGTTACTGGGGTGAGCAACACAATCCACCGATAGCCTCGGAGAGCATAGAGGGTCCTAATGAATAGTACAGGAAGGCCAAGGGGCACCTGAGAAATCCAAGAAGTCTAGGAACTGCGGTGGTGCAAACAGGCCCGCAGTCATTCGGGCTGGGTTAAACCAGTTGGTGTGATCAGAAGATGGACCAAAATCCTTGGCGAAATTATCCAGGGGCCGTCCATTCACACGTCTTTGCAGGTTCTCCCAATTCGCACGGCAGGTGGCTGCAACATGGCCCCACCCAAGACATTTATCACATTTAATGGGGGCTTTGCATGCAAACCTCGAGTGGGATGAAGAGTGACAGCGCCGACAAGACACAAGAACCGAAGAGGAGAGATTAACTGAACCTTTGGAAGCCCCAAATAAAGATCCCAAATTCAAATCTAAGTTAAGTTCATCCCGCTCAACACTGAGACCAGGAGAGTTATGATCATAACATTGTAATCGTACCATTGTAGAAGAGTTAGAAATTGGCTGATCGAACTGTTTCTGAGATACATGATGTTCACTGAACGCTTTGGAACCCAATTCAATCGATCAAAGACAAAAATTCTTGGAAAGGATAAGCGATCAAAAACTGACTTTTGCTGGGCCCTGGAAGTGGCATTCTGTCGAACAAGTGACGAGCGGATTGGAACTCTGTTTGCACCAGTAAGAACTGCAGCCGATTTTTTCACTACATCAGCATAAGAAGATTTCTTCCTTACTTCCACCCAAGGAAAAACCGGCAGATTACTTGAGAAGGAGCAAGCAGAGGCCAAGCCAGAGTCATTAAAAAGATGGAAAGAAAGCTCAAGCTCATCACAGACAAACTTTTTGATTGTGTAGATTTCAAACCCAATGGCCTTGGACGAAACAGAGAAGATGAAGATTCTATCCTCAATCAAACTGACACGAAAATGCTCAGCAAGATCACCCAGAATGGCACTGAGAGTAGTAGCAACGAAACTTTCATCTAGTTGAAAACGGCACCTGCCAAGAGCGACTAGCAGAGCGAAGGCACCAGCAGATGACGCACCAGGAGCCACAGGCATCCCAAACTTGCCGAGAATGAAGGAGAACTTTTCCCCCACCGCCGCTGCAGCAAGGGAGGGCAGCTTAGCAGGGGTGGCCATGGCAAAGCACTGTCAATAAGGGAAGGCGGAGGCGGGGGTACGAAGGGCTCACCGGAAGTGCTAAGGGAGGGGAAGGGAGGGGAGGCGCATCAGGCAGCAGCCGCCTAGGCCGCCGAGGGCGCCCCGGCGATGGGGGAGGGAGCCCAGTGGGACCCGCGGGAGCGACTCATGTCGATGGAGTTGTAGTGATGTCACAAAACCCCGATCCCCAAAATTCCTCTGGTCCCCCACTGCGTCCTCTCCTCCATGGCAGTCGTTGCCGGCTTGTCGTGCTCCCCGCTCTCTACCGCCGCTGTCCCTGTGCAGATGGCCGCGAGGCCAAACCGGCGGCGACCACCCCGATGGACGGGTGTCGCACCGTCAGCAGGCCGTGGGGAGATGGACAGTGACGACGGAGATGAGGCGGCGTTGCTGCTGGGCCGTTCCGTCGTCGAGACCACGCCCGGCGCTGCAAAACTTTCTCAAGTTCTTTTTGTTGAGAAATCGTTCTCAGAGATGCACACACAGGAGCACAATAGGGAGACGTTGTAATAATATAGCTCATGTACTAGCTAAACAAGTCACCAATACACATCATCTGGAGACGTGGCATGTAACTCCAGCATGTGTAGCGGAATTGGTGATGTCAGAGGCCTCGGCCAGTTAATTCTAATGAAAGGCAATCAAGTCACAAAAAAAACATCCGCAGTGACGCATCGGTGCAGCTCTTTGGCGGGCTGGTTCATATTTTGTAGATTAGGTCTGCACTCAACCCGACCCGATCACGTGAGTCTTGGTTTGAAGGCTCAAACGCGCCCGGGCATGCAGACTAACACAATTACTTTGAAAATTTATCCATGACAGAGGATCAGCCTCCAATACGGTCCTAACGACACTCCACCGATGCTTCTACGTGATCCGAATGATCAACATCAACTAAATATTATAACAGATAATGATCAACATCAACTAGCAGATGAGAACAAAAGTAAGTCCATTAAGATTCAACAATATCAGCTAGGCACTATAAGATAGAGCATGATTTTAGAAAAAAAAATATATGAAAACTAGTTTCATAATTTTCCAAGCTAAAAAAATCTAACTAGATTTTAGAATTTTTAATTGCATTATTTTTTCATGTAAAATATTAGATAATTTTTATATATTTTTAAAAATATTCTAGTCCAATTTACCTCTATAAATTTTTCAACTTAGTTCGATTTACCATTGCTGATATGGCACCATGTCGGTCAAACCACCATAAAAACCATCATGGTGCAAAATCAAATGGTTTTAAAAGTTGAGGGAGATTAAAAAAAAACTATTGCATGCGTGTGTAGCATTTCCACGTTATATTAAAACTTTAGATCTCATCATGTTGCATCATATAGGAAAGTTAGATTATGCATGCACGATCTAACAGGAAGATATTTTTCTATATAGGAAAGTTAGATTATGTGTATGATAATTGACATCTAGATTAACGGCCCGCAGCTATTTGAGAGTACCGTTGCAAAGCCCATACACAATAGTCTTTGTGTCCTCATCAATCAGTGCTCCAGTCTAAGTCTTGATTATGTGAAGGAGACAATTTGTCAATTTTTAAAATCAAACATTGATAGTGAGCAAAAACAAAAAGTAATAGCCAGGATGGGCTCGAAATTTGGCGAAGCAGCACGGCGAGCTACGAGTGATGTTGGAGACAGATTGTTTGGAGCTCGTCAACTTGTGGAAGAACAAAGATGAGCAACGCTCCATTGTTGATCCGGTGCTGAAGGAGATTAATGATCTCAGGCTTGCCTTTCAGGATTTTACGTTTTCTTATGTCAATAGATCTTGTAATAAGGTAGCGCATGTCTTAGCAAAACAAGTAACGAGCACGCATCGGACAGAGACGTGACATGTAACTCCGGCATGTGTGCTCGAACTAGTGTTGTTTGAGGCCTTGGCCGGTCGATTATAATGAAAGACAAGAAAATCAGACAAAAAAGTTTAATCACTTGCAATATGGTAAACTGAACTGAAAAAGGAAATTTGAATAATTGAACAAATAGTAAAAACTATTGGAAACTCTGCTCACTATCAGATGGAGGTTGTTTTTTGGAAAAACTGAATAATGATTCCATGAGTGAATAATTAAGAAACAGGTAAAAGCTATTACAAACGCACCTAGAAAGTCAGAAGTTGATCACCATCAGTTGGAGGTTGTTTAGTATTTTTGGACAAAGCTGAACAATGGTTCCATGAGAACTTTCAGATTCAATTGGTAAGGATGTGATCATATTAACTTTGCATAGCTGTCCTGATGTTCAGAGATAAAATTCTTGCGAATATCTCCTGGAAATCCTAAGAATCACTGTGATCCCGTATGAAATGAAGACAAAAAATTTGAAATCAGTCATGTACACATCATGACAAAGTTTTGAGGCTGACGAGCAGGTCGTAGAACCGCGGCGTGACGGGGTACTCCCGGCCGGCCGGCCCTGCCGAGGCAGTGGAGCCTGGCGATGAAGCCCAGGAACACATAGTACACGGAGACACGACGGAGGGTGCTCGGATCAAAGGCTTGTTTAAATCCAAAGTTTTAGGGTGGCACATCAGATGTTCGAATACTAATAAAAAAATAAATTATAGAATTCGTCAGTAATCCACGAGACGAATTTATTAATCACTGTACAATTAGTTATTTTTTTATCTGTATTTAATACTCCATGTATGTGTTCAAATATTCGATGGGATATGGAGTAAACTTTAAGGGGAAACAAGGCCCAAGGCGAGCAGAGGCAAAGGGAGCATGTTCTTCTTAGAACTGCAGCTACACCCCGGGCTGCGTCCATGTATCCTAGAGCAAAGATTTCGTCAGGCAAGAAACCTACTCCGATGCCCTCTGCAACTAAATTGTGGATACATGTGATGAGATGTGACGACGTGACGTGCTGTTGCTTGTAACTTGTACGAGTAAGTGGCAGGCTTTCACAATGCTGTTTTTCTAGAAGTGGTAACCAAGTCTGAAAATTCTTACGTAGTAGGAGATCCATTTTTCTATCTGATGGAGTTAGACCTGTCAGGACTAAGCACAAGAGACCTTGTTGCCGGTTTTCTTTGTTGATTCAACAGAGGATAGACATCATAATCTTAAGATTAAGAAGCGGAAAAAAAAACGAGTTCACGAGGATTTAAGCGAGAAGCCAACGAAACGTATGCCTCGGCATCCAAGATTCCTGTCGTTTCTATCAAATTGCAACTGAATTTAAGCATAGTATTACATCAGAAGTCTATACGTGGTCTGTTAACAGAAAAAAGAAACAGCGCAACTGAATTTAAGCACAGTATTACATCACAAGTCAAATTCTGGACCGTCTCAAAAAAAAAGTCAAATTCTGGACAATACTATACGTGGTCTGTTAACAGGAAAAAAAAAGAAACAGCGCAGTGCCCATATTGGTTTCAGTTAACCATGGCCAGTGGAAAAACTGACATTTCTGCTAGATATGGTCTATTTTCAGTCGACTTAATTATCACCAAATCCACCTGACAAATCAACAGAAAATGTTACTAAGGTTCATGCCTAATGCCCCATTAACACTTTAACAGTCAGAAACCAAACGCTTCACTTCAGCTGATCAACCCTGAACTAACACACAAAGTACAATAATTTCATCTTCTTGCATACAAGATTGAGTATTTCCCTATTAATCGATGCAGTGCAGGCGTGCAGCAGCAGGCTAGTGTTTATTCCGATAAATTCAAATGCTGTCTTATTAGGAAGCTAAAAGCATGGAGCCTAGAATTCATTTCTAGGATCAGACACAAGTTTAACAAAACCTAGCTGAACAGGCACCATATCAGATCAGTGGACTGAAAATCTACAGACAAGTCAATTGAAAATCACAATCAAGAAAGCTCACGGGATTAAGGACCCAATACCA
Organism: Miscanthus floridulus; assembly: GCF_019320115.1. Classification (NCBI taxonomy): domain Eukaryota; kingdom Viridiplantae; phylum Streptophyta; class Magnoliopsida; order Poales; family Poaceae; genus Miscanthus; species Miscanthus floridulus. The sequence goes on along the minus strand of NC_089592.1, from coordinate 64,908,600 downwards.
TAATGACTTCATTGTCTGACAAGAATTCTCAGAATTCAGAGTACTATTAATACCCAAGGTGAAAACCACAATGCTCAGAACCAACATTACCAGGAAAACTGAAGGTCGCAAGAAATATAGAACATAAGTTGTATTTGACTAAAATTTAAGAGCTTACTAGTAGCCACTGACTTTTTATCTGAACAATCCTTCCTATGAGTAAGCAACATTCTAAACTCCAATAGCCCTTTTCAGGTTCACCATGCCGGCTGCAGATGGATAAGCCTGCTTGTTAACCCTTCCATAGTTACCATGCAAGCCTTTACTGTTACTGTCCTTCGTGTACATCAGACCAGCTTGAGCGAAGCCTGCCGCTCCTCCAGTGTAACCAGGACGTTGCAATGGCACTAAGTTCTTCTGCAACCTCCCTAATTTTGAAGGGTCCTGACTATCAGCCTTGCGTCTCGGCACTTCCTCCCCGAGATTTACCGCCATATCCATCTCATTTCTCTCCGCAATGAAAGAAACGTTATCTGCCATCTGGTAGAGTAGTCTCTGCAGCCTGGTTTGCTCGGCATTCTGAAAGACAATGCTGCGTGTTGGTTGGTCCCACCTTGCATGAAGCTCCTCTTGTATCATCATCTTGCTGACAATATTTTGTGTCTGTGATTCTGTCAGGTCAAACATCACAGATAGCTTGTCCAGGCTTAGAGAGCCATAGCAGGATGAATAAGAAACGAGGTAGGTTTTAAGAGCAGCTTCTTTGATCTTAAGCTTCAGCAAATCAAGAACATGCTCCATGTTCCTCAACAGCTTCCAGATCTCAAGAGAACTAATGACATCGAAAGCCTTTTGGTAGTCACCCTTCTTAAGGGCTCTTGCAGCAGCCATAACATGGCCTCTGACATTCTCCGGAGGGCCAACAAAAGTCATTCTCTCACTGAATTCAAGAAGCCCATGGAATGTTTTGTTCACAGGTTTCCGGTTGCCATAAGGACTGGCCGCCATATTAGGCACCTCTATTAACATGGCAGAAGTGAAATATGTGGCTTCTAAAAGTTCATGGTTTATATGCATGTGGTAAGGCATCTGCCGTCTCTTCTCAAGTCTTTCCTGTAGGAATCAGTCATAAAAAACAAATTAAAACAATTATAGTAACTACTGCAGCAAGTGTAGAAATATAACAGTCCATATCAAATATGAGATGCCAAACACCCCAAAAGACAACATTTGACAAGAGATTGTTCTTGTGTCTAGAATCAAAGAACACATTCACAAACATGAACATATATATAAGTCAACCAATATTACTAAGCAGAACATGTTTTAATCTATAGGCATAGTAACCATTTGATAAATTCAATGTATCAGATGCCCCGATTTAAAGTGTCAAAACAATATGTTTAATTATCAAGCTCAACAAGTGCAAGGAGCACTCTAAAAAACATGAGCAAGGAGAAAAACGAAAGAAATTACATGAATTAGATTGGATCATTTATATGCATAATATTTAATTTTGTTTTACAATACTCTTGTCTGCAGATAGGGCTGTATATTTGTACAAGTGTCTTGCTGTGATATGCATGGGAGACATATCTCAAGAATACACCAAGCAATCATAAATTCATAATCTACTCCTACTTATTAAACTGATGAAATTCATCCACTTGTAGGGAAAATAAAAAGGAGTTAAATAGAACTTTCAATGCACCAGGGATATGCCTGCTTCTGAATTAAATCTGCTGGTGTAGAGTTCAAAAGATGCCGACATCTACGGGAGTTATTGATTCTTTAACTAGTCAAGGAAGAAACCAGGACCTAACAGAGGCACCTCAACTCTACTGTGGGTGTGGACGAGCAGTAGCTAAAAAAAGCTGCAAGTGTAAGGTGGGCTTTTTTTTATTGATTACCATCCATACGAAGCGAGAAACTAGATTATTTCTGTAATTATTAGTTCATGGTGTCGATTTTATTGTTTCTTCAGGTTACCTATGGATTTGGGAGGATTTATTGAATCAATATGCAGACGATATGGTCAGTTATTGTAAATCTGGGAGAATACAACACCTTGAAGAAAAGCTAGACATGATCAGGGAGGAATTACTTTTGAAAGACATACAGATCAGCAACTTGGAATGAGAGCTACTCAAGTATTCTGAAGACCTTGAGCTACTCAAGAAATTGCCTGGAAAATTTGAAGACCATTCTAGTGCTTCTGCTTCAGAGGAGGCAGCAACAAATTCAAAGCCCGAAAGTACCACCAAAACTCTACTGTGGTTATAGAAGGCCAGTTGAAAAGAAGATATCAGAAAGCTCGAGGAACACAGGCGGTGGCGGTATTACATGATGCCAAACGTTAATGATGATGATAATGATAATGCTGTAGTTGAAAACAGAGGAGGCGCTGTTTGGAAGTTGGCTTTACTGCTTTTAGTTGACATTTGTGCTGAGAGTCCCAATATCATACTAATGTTACCATGAGTTAGTAGTGGATGGAGCCACTCGAATTTAGAAAACCAATAAGCCTACTCGCAGCAACTTTTTCAGCTGCAGACAGTTTACTGTAGCGAATACTAGAAACAGCTGCAGTGAGCATGAGTAATCACATTGTTTCAAAAAAAAAGCATGAGTAATCACACTCCTTGCTATAAATTGTAGTTTATAAGAGTGTTCTAGTGACATCCTGATTAGCAGTTGGTTCAACAATTGTGTAGGAGACATGTATTTGTATGCAGACTGTTATGTGCAGGCTACATGTATTTGTATGCAGACTGTTAAGTTTGTTGGGAACTTGGGATTAGTTATTATTGGACTGGTATTTTCAGTTTGTAACAACTATGATGACTGATTATTTGTACAATTATTGGAGATATGTTTGAACAAAACTTATTCATGTGTAAGACCATTTACTGTTTAATTGATGTTATGTTTGTGTGGGCTAATTTATATGTGGAATTCGCTTGGTGCTTGAAACAATGTGTGCATATTTTGTGCAATTATGATGTGATCTAAAACCGTGCGAAAGAAGTCAAAATAATGCTCAAAAGGAAACATATACAAACTATATACAAGCATCTACAAGAAATAAGAACTCTGTACTGTCATTAATGTTACTTTCACGCTCAGGGGTAAAATAGACTTCACTCCCATTTAACACCATTGCATGGCTAAACTGACGGTAAGGCCAAAAAAAGGAAAGATGGATTTGAGGTCAAATTGGTAAGTTCAAAAGTTTCAGGGCCAAGAAGGGAAGGCTGAGTTTGCAACAAATAAATAGTGAACTGATAGGATGCTTCACTTGGCATATCTACCCAATATTAATTCACTAGAAAGGAAATCAGCGCACTTAACAAAAAAATTAAAAACAAGACCATCGCAAAAGCATAAATAAATATTCAGATATCTCGTAAGTGTTTCTTTCAGTGAACTATGAGTGTACATGCATGTATATTTTGTAGGGGAGAATGAGAGGATTATCAATACCTGCTCAGGAGTTTTCTCATGATAACGGCCATAACTGACACCCTGTGCAAGCAATTCTCTAACTCTCCCAGTTGCATATAACTCAGATATGCAATCATGGGATTCAGTTATCAGTCCAGCCCTGAAAGCACAAAGACCCAGCTGCGCAACGACTCTGTTAAACAAGATCTGCGAAGATATGTCCATAAGCTTGATTCCATCTTGCAAATTACTCATTAATAGCAAGTCACGAGCAACTGGGAATTCATCAGAGATTGCACGGTGGTATATGTCACATAGCATTGCTCTGGCTTTTGTCCTTTCATCGCCATACTTATAAATTAGAGATGTCAATCCATCCATCAAAGCTCTACTGCTTGGAGGAAAAATAGGTCTTCTATTCACGACCTCTGGAATTACAATAAATGGAGTTGGCCCGCTACATCCATCAATTGCATTTGCATCCCCATCTTCATTTTCTGCCTGTTCTGCCAGGTTTCTCATTGCACCATATACTTCTTCGGGTTTGTAGTAAATCAGTTCAACTTGACGCAGTGCAACCTTAGCAGCAGCCCTGAAGTTCCCAACTTTTTCAAGGTAAACCTGTATATTTTGTGCAGCAACCATAAACAACGGCTCATCCCTCAGCCTCTCAACATAATCTTTTGTGTGTGGATCAGTGCACTGCAAACTCTTGAAATACTCAGAGTCTAGTCTCTCAATGAAAGCAACCAAATCACCTGACACATGGATAGTTCCATCATAATCAGCACCATTACTAATCTCCTCCATAGGCTCAACTAAGTTGCCAATCACAATATTAGGATGTTGCTGCAGGATATCAAGCACATGAAGAATATAGTTAACACAGCTCTTCCACGCATTGATTGGCATATGACCAAGCAAGCTAGGATTGATGTCAAACTGAGCTGAAATCACATGGCAAAGAACTTCAAGCTTCTGAGAAGGTGTTTTTGCCACACAAGTCAAGAACATGAGCTGATCTACCCTTTCAACCCTCCCAGTGCCTTTCCTGCCTCTTGATGCTACAATTTCCTTCAGCTTCTTATCAACAATCTCCCAAGTAATCTCACTTGGGTCTTTAGGGAACTGCTTGTCCATGAGCTTATCCTTCTCGACCTTCTCCATTTCCCCTGGTCCTTCCTTCTGGTTACCTTCCTGATTATCATCCTTCCCCTCATTAGATGACAACCTATTTATTTCAATATCATCATAGTCATCATCACTATCATCCTTGCTATTGTCATTTGCATCCTCCTTGTTAAAACACTCTGGATTCTCTCTGCATTTCAGTATCAGCTCAGCATACTGCCTGTTGTTCCTCTTAAGATTTTGCTTCATTGAATAGAGTGCCTTTGAGTTGCTGCTGCTCATCTTCTTCTTGGCTTCCTTATTATTTGCCAATGACTCGATGAGAAAGTCCTCTAGCAACATAAGAGCGAGGATGTATGCATTTGGAAGCTTGTTGAACTCACTTACACGAACCACTTTCTCTAGCTGTTTGTTGAGGTTCTCAAAGCAACCTTGGAGACTAACCCAATCATTGATCTTCATTGCATTTCGTATCTGTTCAACAGTGGACCACATCTCCTCATTAAGTTTCACCTTCAATGGCCGCACCACACGATGAGTATCCAATTCATCACTGTCACTTGAGCTGACTAAGTATTTTCTAAGGCCATCATCATCCCTCCTAGTTGGTGGAAGGGCAACATCAGAAAAAATTTCCTCAGATTTACTCTCCTCATCATCAGAGTCAGAGTCACTATCTCCCTGAAATTGAGAAAAGGAGGCCAAAGGCAATGAAACCAATATTAATCAAGAAAAGTAATCTTTTGTAGGGCATAAATTTATAGTATGTGAGAAATGAGAAATGTGGTACCTGTGATAACCAAAAGCGGGATGTTTGCATGGCTGATTCTTGTTTAGCCTTGTCCTATTTGGATCTCTTGAACTCTACAAAATCAAAATGTCTGATTACAATATACCTCAATGAAAAGTGGGTAACAAAACATGCAAAGCAACTTCAATTTTAAAGTAGTTTAACGGAATGTTGAAAAAAATCAATATACACTGTTACACAAAAAAGACACCTATTTTCTTCAACTTCCTTTGACATTATGTGGCACATCTATCATGTGCATCAAGTCAAGGAGTTCAAAGGTTTTTGCAGCATTTAACCATTGATTTTTATATAAATTGACAGTAAAAATAAACAAATTCCTACCAAATTCTAAGAACGTTAACCTAGCAGAATATAAATGATTGGATCATGTTACTAAAAGAAAACATAGCCATATAAATATAGTGTGAGAAATATAAAAGGGCAGACCCAGTGCCAGAGGCTCCCACATGAGTGGGGTCTAGGGAAGGAAAAAACCGAGGCAAGCCTTCCTCCCCGCAAAATCTGCGGAGAGGCTGCTTTGAATCCGCGACCTGGTGACTCAATGAGACAGCTGTCACCACTACACCAAGAATGACTGATATCCTTAAGCATGGTTGCATGTATAAATAGCTAAACTAATATTAAATTCAAAATATAACGTGTAAAATTTAAAAGATGGTGTGACCAGTTCACAAACACCAGAAATAAAAAAATCACAGTGCAGGAATTCAGTAAATCTATAATAGGACAACATTATAAAAACCATATATCAATCAATCAAAGATGTATTATGCTGGTCATCAAACTATGCCAGCTTGCCACATCCGTAACACTACTTAAGTTATTGTTCAGTTAACAACTTACAATCTGTTAGCGCATACACAGTGTGCCCAAGCATCGTGGTAAGTTCTCATTGTCTAAACATAGACTAAAATGCTACCCACGCCACGATATAGCAAAAGCAGAATGCAAATACACAGTTGTTATTAAAGTATCACAGGCTTAATTAGTTTAAATAAAAAACAACAAAATAGGGAGAACATGAGGAAGAAGTATGACAAAAGAGAAACACAAACAAAGTCTCAGAACAACAGGTACTTAGCTGATCCTATCACGTGTTCATAATCACGTGTTCATTATTAGTATGATGAGAACTTCCGTGTCAGTTATACATTTGATCTTGGGGTGCCTAACGAACTAGGCAGAAAATAAATCGATAAAAGTATAGACGCGTCTCCAGCAATCACCAATTAGGCAACAGATCGACTAAAAATTCATCCCAAACCGCACCAAAAAGGGTCGTGTGAAAACCCCCTAACCCTGGTGGCAATCAACAGCCTACTAACCTAGCGCTTGGATAGAGATCAACAGAGCATTGCGCACAAAACATCTCAAAAGGAACACCCAAATTTAATCACATCGTCGAAACCAACGCCACAACAGGAACGATGCCCTATATAACAGTAACCCACAGGAACAACGAGAACTCTAGAAGGAAGCACGAGAGAGATAATTGAGGAGGAATCGATCAGAAAGTGCGCCATTTTACCTGGAAACGAAGGTGAGGGGCAGACGGGAGCCTTGGCCGTGACCGTGAGGCAGGGCCGGGCGAGACGACGTCGGCGCGGCGGAGCTGGGGGTGCTGCTTTCCCTCTGGGATGGGGGGAGAAACGATCGAGGATAGAGGAGGCTTATATTGGGGCGACGCCGATCGGCAAGGGCTCGATTGGAATTGGACCGGACAAGAAAGGTTCCTGAAAGCGAGTCTAGGCCCAATGCGCAAACCCGCGCCAGGACTTAGGAGAACGTTTGTGTGCATTTGGGCCAGAGGTAAACCCTCGAAGCCCTTCTTGGGCCGGATCTTTCCAGCTTAGCAATTTACACGGACCGCACCGGGCACCTGCGTTGTTCGAATTTGCCAACCATGGCAACTGGACGCTTCGTTCATCATTCATCATTCATCATAAACCTCTTATGCACATCAGTGGTCCTTTCACCTCCAGATTCACTACACGCGTGCGTAAATTTCTGCATGATTGGTCAAGCGCGGAAAGATTGAGAGTTCAGATAAGGAGTTGCTGGAAAGCATTTTTCAATCTTGCTAAAAAATCAAGATTGTGAGTGAGTTTTGGAAACTCTTGGAGATGATCCGAGAGCATATGAAGGAATTTTGTAAAGCAACTCCCTATTTGATTTTTTACCAAAAAGGAAAAAGACCCCTCCCCATTTGATATTTTAGCAAAAAGAAAAAGTCATCTCCAATAGTTTGGTAACAGAGCTTCTTAAAAATAAAAAGTTGTCAAATATCCTTCAACTCATAAGTTTTCATAGTCAAGAGGAACTCTATATCCGCTCCCCATTCGGCGTTTTTTCAGGAGGTTAGAGTAAATTAAAAAAATAAAGGGATCCGCATGAGAAAATGGTAAGAGACAAATAAACTATTAAACGAGGTTTGGTTAGTTAGAAATAATTTAGAGTTCCCAATGCAAAACCGTTTAGGAAGTTAATACTCCCTCTGTCCCTGAATAAATAGATTTCTAGAGTTGTCTTAAGTCAAACTTTTAAACTTTGACCGAATTTGTAGAAAAAACCTAAGATTTATGGTATTAAATTAATATCATTAGATTTACCATAGAATATATTTTCATAAGATGCTCATTTTATGAGATGTTGTTACTCTTTTCTATAAAGTTAGTGAAACTTAAAAAAAGTTTGACTGCACAGATTCTAGAAATTGATTTATTTGGGGATAAAGGGAGTATAAGAAATTATTAGAGAGAAAAATAAATTGAGGTTGCTACTTATCCACTAATTAATATAATAGAATTAAAAGGAGCCTCTATGTTCACCGAGAGGGCATAGAAATTATGAGATTAATCAGAAAAAGAGAAGAACATGTCGGTGGATTTTACGATGATATAACAGCCGAGGATAAGTTGTGTATCGAAAAAATGCACCCTTGGATTTTGTGACTAATGGTCAAGAATAAATAGAGTATTAGGAGAAAAAAAATAAGGATAGTTGGATTTATTATGATCTAATGACCAAGAATAAACAGAATATCCATATAAAATATAAGAGTTAAAATCTACTGTATTCTCATAGAGATAGGGTTTGCGTACATGTGTTTGTAGAGGTGAATGTGCGTGTGTGTTACGAGCGTCTGCGTTGTATTGTGTAATTCTAATAAAAAAATATGCACCATTAGATTTTTATGATGATCTAACCACTAAGAATAAAGAGAGTATTTATGTCAAATACAAAGGCCTAGAAATTGTGAGATTAATCAGAAAAAATACGTCTTTGGTTTTACTATGATCTAATGGCCAAGGACAAATAGAGTATCTATGTTAAATACATGACCTATGTAACACCCTCGGTGTTACACTGTAAATCATTTGCTAAAACATGTCATGAGCATCATATTTATGTGTTAATGTATGTAATATAGTGTGTAGATTAATTTCTGTAACTTAAAACGACCAACAAAAATACATAATGAAAGGTTATTCACGACTTATTAAATTATCAAGCAAGGATGTTCGTCGATTTTTATTGAACGGAAACACTATAGAACGTATATACGGAACTTTAATAAAGTTAGAAGTACAAACTTTGTAGATGGCGATGAAATACCTGCAGTCGAATAATGAATTCACTAGCTAACTGGTCTAATAGATTGGGAATCGAATTTAACGCGAATTCAATGGAGACTTAGTAAATTCCTAAGGCTGAAAAATGGTTTGACAAAGTTATGTTCGTCAAATTTTATAGAGTAATTGGGTTAAGGAGTGGAGCGGTTTTAGGGATTATTTTAGTAGCCTAACATGCCATCTTAAGTATAGCATATGTGGTTTGGCGATTGAATCAACAATTTGGATTTGTAGGATGCTTTAAAATGCGTGCATGGCATGTTTTGGGTCGGGTTCCTTGCGTTGACGTGGTCACCGCGCTCCTGTGCCGTCGGCGGTGCGCTAGCCACACGCATGCACGTGTCTAGCCACGCTCAGCTGGTCACTGTGGCCGGCAGGTGGGCGTGCAGCTACTCCTCCTCACTGCCACGATGCGTGCTGTCGCTGGCGTCACTGCTGGTGCCGTGGGGCCGCCCACGTTCGCTCGGCTCTGCTCGGCCAGTCGCCATCGCTGTTGCGCCGCTGCGCGCACACTGCCTCGCGCATGGGTGCCACGACGACGCTGATCTCTCTCTACTGTGTGGGCACTGCGTCAGTATGGGATCGAGGCCGCTGCCTTTCGCACACGCGCCTGTCCCCGCTTGGGGTCAGCCGTGCCCTGTTGAGGTGGCGCGGAGCTCCCGCGAGCGGCACATCGTGCTAAGCCGCTGCTGGCCTCACACTGCGCCGCACGTGGAGTTGACGTCCCCTTGCCTTGCTCTCTTCGGTTAAATGGCTACGCGACGCGTCGTGCTATCTCGTCTCTGCATCGCTCGCGCGCTCACTACTGCAGGCGCCTGGGACGGCAGGCGGGACCGAGCCGTGCCAGAGCCAAATTCGCAGTGCATGGTCATTGTCAGCGCAATTACTCATGCTAGGTGCTAGTACTAGAGTCCTACTACCACCCAGTCACCTCCGGCCTTCAATTAAGCCCGGTCGAGCTCCAATTGGCCGTTTTCCCCTCCGTCGTGCCATTAAGGCCGGAACCGACCGTGGCCGAGGGCAGCTACCCGCCACACCATCTCTCGCCAATCCACCTTCACCATGAGTTCCGCCTAGATCCTTCCTTCACACCGCGCACCTCAGCCTAGCCGCTACCGGCCCGCCTTGGTCACTAACGCGACAGTGTCACTGCAGTGCGCCGTCGCATCCCACCGTCGCATGTGGCCAGCTCGGTTTGAGGAATCCCCAGCCAAACCATCACCACAGCAGCAACCAGGGTACGCTAGTGGTGTTTTAGAGTTAGCTATCTCTCCCCGCGGTGGATTAGGGTGGCCGGTGTGGTCGCGTAGCCGTCACGCATGGCCGCGTGCCGTGGCCATCGTTTCTGCGAGCTCCGCCGCCCCTGTAACTTTGGCTAGCATAGGCGCTAGGGGTGAAGGTGCTATTCGGCTTGCTAGCAGAGGCGGGGAGGGGCCCGGACGGCTGGCGTGGTGGTCCAGTACCATCACCGCCGCGTCGTCGGTGCGCGCGGGGGTGGCAAGAGGACCCGCCCGTGGTAAAGACGCGATTGGGGAGGGGCGTATTTGTAAAAGAGCAGTCTATAGGAATAGTATTGTGGACTTTGGGGTGAATCATCGGTAGGTCAAGGGGGTTTTTGTGAAGTTGTCGGCGCGCGCGGGCCTCCTCGTCGCGGGCCGTTGCCGCGCAGTTGGGCCACGCCCCGCGTGGGCCACGGCGGCGGGTCACACATGTGCGCGCACTGCACGTGCGTGGGTCGCGCCGCTCGCTCGTGCGCCGTGCAAGTTGATTTCGCTTTTTATTTTATAGAAGATAGAAATAGCTTTATATTTTACATTCTAAGTTGAACTTTGGAAATTAATATCAATTCATATAAGTATCTAAAAATTATGAAATAAATTATGTTGAGTTCCTAAAAATGTGGTCTACCTGATAGTATGGTTAGTTTATGTATGTCTGTGTTGATGCTAAGGTCTATTAAATTATTTGGAAGTTTTAATATTATTTAGATTAATAATAGTAGGAATTTTTGTGGTAAATTGGTAATACCTTTAGCCATAAAATTTTTATAGTAGGTTCATTAGATTATTATGTGCTCATTGTAATTTTTGTAGCATTAGAATAGGTTGATAAATAGGGCAGCTAGTACTCCTTATTTTATTATATATATAGTAAATCGGTATTAAGAATAAGAATGCCTTTAGTTGCTAAGTTAATACATGAAATGTTTCATACCTGTTTAGTGGAAATGACAGGCAACTTAGCGTCTTGGTCGGTAGAGCTAGCTTAGTAGCTTGATAGATGCATTCTTATTTTAAGAGTTGTTGTTGCCGTATTATTAAGTGTTGCATCATCATTTCATGCATGTAGATAACGAGTTGGTAGAGTTCATGCCTGTGGGCGAGCAGGAGTACGAGGAGGTAATTGAAGAGTATGAGAAGAAGATTCTCATACAGGAGGGAGCCCCGGAGCCATTAGTTGCTGACTTTGTTGACACCTCGCCTGCCCAAGGCAAGCCCCAGTGCATAATCCTTATTTTTGAATGATCACTAGATATATATATATATATATGCATTTATGTTATAAGTATTTTATGGAAACTACATGCATAGATATACCTACCTATGAGTCCTACTAGCATAGGTCGAGTAGCTGCTATGCTCAAAATTTTGGTAGCGTGAGTAACCTGCCGTTACTCACAAGAGGTGATTATTATTATCACTCATGATAAAAATGGTGAAAAGGAAATTAGAGACCGGACAGGGATATGGTATGAGTATTGGTGGGTGTAAGAGGTTGTGTCCTGTGGCCAACGGGGCATAACTTGGTTACACTATTTTTCCTGTCTATGTCGGTTAAGGACCAGCCATTGCATTAGGTTCTAGGCAAGTCACAGACTTATTATCCCGATCACATACTTGTGTATAGGCGTAGGGAAGGCTTGTCGCTCTCTTGTCATGGGTTCCAGCTCTTTTCGGACCGACTGATTGGAGACGGGGATGGTGGAGGTCTAAGCACCGCACTAAGTCCAGGACTTAGGAGCGGGGGCTTGGAGTTCAAGTTTGGACGAGGACCTGGACCCCATGACAGGAGAGTGGTGGGTTGGTCCTGCTTGTGCCTGGGGTACAAGCGGGGCATATGTTTTGGGGTACCCAGTGGGGCACATTGATTCGTGAATCGTCGGGCGATCCGGTATAACTTGTCTATAGTCTAGCACCGTAGTAAGAACTGAAAGATGAAAGGTGGTGAAATAAAACTGTTTTCTCAACTCTTGCTTGAAAGTAGAATATGTGCTTACATAGAATGGTTAGATAATGAACTAATCGTGACTGCTAATAATAAACATACATAAGGATTCACTATTAGTATGGCTTTCCACAAAAAAAGAACCCTAGCAAACCATAAAGCTTATCATATCCCTTGGAGTCGGAAATTAATCCCACTAGTCGGATAAGTCTTGTGAGTACATTGTATACTTAGGGTTTTATTTACCCCTGTGCAGGTGCAGCTTGAGGAGTAGCCGTTGTGTGAATGATTTTTCTAGTGGGCACAGACGGATCCTTGTATATTATCGATAGATGTTTATTTTTATTCCGCTGTTAATTTCCACACTCTGAACTTGGTATGTAATAATGTCTTTCTAAGAACTCTGGATGTATGAAATGGACTAAGTAATGTAAACCCGTTCTCATTATTGGATCCTGAGGAAAAAATATGGATTATTCAGGCTCTCCCTTGGGGTGTGCTCGACAGAATCCGCCCGATGTAGCTCGCTCTTGGGATGCTTAGTGTCTAGTGGAAGATAAACGCCTCCGTAAGTGCATTATTTCGAACGGTTCTGCCATAACCTAGAAATTACGAGATTAATCAAAAAAGAAAAGAATTTGCATCATTAGGTTTTACGATTATCTAACAAGCGAGAACAAGTATAGTATCCATATCAAATACATGACCTATAAATTTTGAGAGTAATAAAAAAAAAGAAATATACATCACTGTATTTTATGATGCTCTAATGGCTAATAATCCCTCCATTCCAAATCATAAGTCGTTTTGACTTTTTTGTACATCAGTTTTACTATGTATCTAGATATAAGGTATGTCATAGTGAAACCTATGTACCAAAAAAGTCAAAGTGACATATAATTAAGAAGGGGGAATAATAAATAGAGTATCCATGTCAAACACAAGATTAGAAATTATGAGATTAATCAGAAAAAGAAAAAATATACACCATTAGATTTTTACGATGATCTAATGGCCAAGAACAAATAGTATTCATGTCAAATATAAGGCCTAAAAATTACAAGATTAACCAAAAAAAGAAAAAAAAACAATATACACCGTTAGATTTTGTGATGATCTAACAATTGAAAATAAATAATATATCCATATTAAATACAAAGACCTAGAAATTAGAGATTCTGACCGGCATCAGTTCAATGAACCAAATCAACCAAAGCCGCAAACAACGAGAAACCAGTTTTGCACATATCCAGATCCTTCCAACGTGGTTTAGCTAAGGGCATGTATATTGCTACATGTTAGTGGTCTTAGTGGTCTCATAGGTAGTCTAATGCAAAACCATATAGAAATTTTGATGATGAGCAGAGATATTAGGTGAGAGAAAGAGGTCATTGTTTGCGAAATAACCACCCAATAAGCTAAAAATTAGCACTATGTGACAAGTCTAGCAACTCATAATATTCCTTTTATTCTATGCACAAAATTAAGGAATTGTGAATTATTATGAGACAACTAAGAGAATAACTCACTATATGAGTACATGGAATTGAACTGTTATGTCAGACTCTTAGTCGATGGCTATGAAAAAAAATAGAAGCTAAAGATCCACAATAGAAGAAGCAAGACCATCTCAAATTTAAATCTACAAGAGCTAAGGAACTAGATAAAGACATGGAAAGTGATTTTATTGCCAATAGAGCTCATTAGAATGAGACAGAAGGCTATTTGATTTGGCCTCAGCTAAAATTATGCAGTCACGAGATAGTAATAGAAAAAAATGAACAGAAAAGAAAGATGATAGTAGCTCTAAGTCCGGATTGAAGTTCACACCATAGATAGATAAAGGCGCATCGAAAGAAGACAATGATAATCAAATAAACAAACAAAATGATTTGTAAAAAACTAAAAAGGCTATTCAAATAAAAAAATCTGAATACTAAATAAGCAAACTAGCTATCTGCACTATTTACGTGGACCAACTTACTACTTTTGTTAACTCGCTAAACTTTATTGGTTTAACAAGTTAATTATATAAACATCTAGAATTGCTTTAAGAGGACTTAGGGCACTCCCAATGCTAGAAATCATGTATAGTCTCTATATATGTAGACACTACATATAGAAACTACGTTCATAATAGATAGTTTCTATAAAATAATCTTTTGCCCAATCACACATCTTCTTTCTCTCATCTACTTATCAAACCTCTTCATATCTTGGTTTTTGGGTAGACATGGTTTCTTATTAAGAAATCATTTCCTCCTCTCCTTAATAAATCGCTTGCCACATCAGCAAAATATTTAGGTGACACGATAATTAATGTACATAGAAACTATGATAGTTTCTGCATTGCGAGTGCCCTTAGATGACATCTCTTGGGTCAAGTTGAAAGATGTGCCGTGAATTTTACTCGGGCAATGATAATGCTCGGACCGCCGGGATGCGGCAGCCATGGCCCCCTTTCGCCAACACACCCATGAACTCGGCCAATACGGAGAGATCAACATAACTAACGAAGGGAAGATCAGAGCTGCTGTGGTGCTAGAACATGGGGTTGAACTCAATTGCTTTGGCCTCCAAGTACTCCTACTTAGAGAAGGACAACAATGGTCTTACAGAAGCTAGTCAATACTTTTGCTGGTGTGGAGAAAAAGAAGAATAAGAGAGGAAAGATTGATCCTCATGCAAGCAATAAGTTGGACACAGAAACATAGGCATTGGTAGACCTAGATAAAAGCGTATATAAGGAGGAATAAAAAATTAAAGAGAATGCAAGATATGGTACCATATAATTACAAAAAAAATTAGATAAATAAAAGACAACTATTGTAAAATTTAGCTTTTATAACTTGATTTATAGCCGGACACTTGCATTTTTATTGACCTTGCTCTATGCTCTATAGTCAATGGCCCTGTTCGCTTCTCTTATGATCCGTCTTTTTCAGCTTGTTTTTTCCAGTCGGAACTGTGTTTTTCTCTCATAACAAATTAGCCGGAACAATATTTCGGCTTATTTTTTCAGCGAAACGAACGAGGCCTTTGGGAGGCTTGGGACAAGAGCAGAATCAAGCAGATAGCTCCGGAAGCGGGTTGCCCAATCAGCAGATCCTGATCTTGATTACTCAATAAAAAGTCTTAAAACACGACAATCGAACGGCTCATTGACCAAGTAAACGGCTCCAAAATTAATTTATCCGTTCTATGGTTGCCAATAGGTCAACTATATATTTTTCTTATGATGCAAGCATTGACCCTTGGTCTAATTATCTAAAGCTGCACATGCTTAAGGATTCCTGACTCAACATTGTCCCCCGGCCTCAAACTATGAAGCAACTTGCACCGGCAGCAACCTTGCTAGTATCACCTTTTTTTTTTAAGTATTACGGATTGGGCACTACACCAGCGAACAATCCAAACAACGTCACCTAGATCATTTTTGTGCCTTATAAATCAACTGATTTTATTTTATTATGAAAAAAATACTGTATCATGATTAAGCCAACAGTTTGTTGGTTGCAAGTCAAGAAGTTACTCCTATGGAGAAGTGAAATAAAAGTGGAGCACCTACTAACTGGCTCCGGCATTCAAGGCTGCAATGATGGCAGCAGCGTGTTGCTCAATTGAACAAGGCAAGGAATAAATGACATGAGCAGCTGGAATCGGAGTTTTCATCAAATTTGTGCTCCTCTTCCCAGAGCTGTTGTACAGCCAGATCCAGAGCAAATGCTCCAGTTCAGAAAAAAATATTCAGAGCAAATGAAATGGAAGAAGGGGTGAACTGAGGGAGATGTTCTGACTAGGAAATTCCTTGAATCGTTATGCAAGTTCACATTTTGGCCTTGTTCGCTTGTTTTACGAGTCGTACTATTTCAACAAACAAACAATGTTTTTCTCTCACGATAAATCCGCGAACAATACTTCTAGAGCTTTTCAGGGTCCTTTGTGTTAACATGTGCCGAAAGATTCTGTTTCAGTTAAGTGCCTGTTTAGTTCCTAAAATTTTGCAAAATTTTTCAAGAATCCCCGTCACATCGAATCTTTGGACGCATTCATGAAGTATTAAATATAAATAAAAAATAAAACTAATTACACAGTTTAGACAAAATTCACGAGACGAATCTTTTAAGCCTAATTAAATTATGATTGGACACTAATTGCCAAACAACAACGAAAGTGCTACAATACCATTTTCCAAAAAGTTTCGCCAACTAAACAAGCCTAAGTTTTGTTAGATTATGCGCCATATGTTTCTTTCAAACCTGTGATCATGCCTTTCCAGCAAATTACTGAAGCAATATAGGGTTCTGCCATTTCAGATCTTCAGTTCAGAATTTACCCAACCCTACTGAAGCAATTTTGAATGTACAGTAAAAAGGCAAGGCAAATACAGCTAATCTACTACACACAGTTGCGAAATGCTATGTGAAACCATCTGAAAATCTCGAGCCGTAATCCTTTTTACCTCGAACTCATATCCACCATTTCTTCCACTCGGCAAGCAATGCAAATTTCCTGCGACCCATTGCTGCAGCAGAAGATGCAGGCATATGCATGCATTACACAGTTACACAGGGAGCAGAGGGGAAGAACCAGGTGGTAGAAGCCAAGATCTCTGCTTCGATTCACTTCACAGGTGGCCTCTGATCCAGAGCAGCGTCCGCCGGGCAAACGACGGCGCCTCGTCGGCTCTGGAGCTGAGGCCGTGCCCGCCGCCGCCCACGGACTCGACGTCCCAATCCACGACGCTGCCGCTCGCGCTCTTGTCCCAGGTCGACACGTTGTACTCGGACTCCGTCACGGGGCTCACCACGTCCGCCCGGCGCTTCAGGACGACCGCCGCCGCTGTCAACCCGACGTCGCTCGCCGTGCGCTGGAGCGCCGAGGGGAGCCGGAACGAGGACGCGCGGCGCGAGGTCGAGCACGACGGCGCAGCGATTGCGCCGGAGGACACGTCCTTCCTCTTCTGCCCGCTGCGCATCCATATCTTGGAGATGGAGAAGCTCTCCCTCTTCTCCACCGCCGCTTTCGACGGCTGCTGCTGCTTGGGCGGCCCATCGAACCCGCGGAAGCCTTCCCGCTTAGAGTGGCAGTCGCACTCCGACATGGCAACACGGTGCCCCGGCATGCGAGTCGCGGGGCGCTTTTTCTCCGGCGGCTTCACGGCGACGCGGAGCAGGGAGCTCTCGTCCATGACGTACTCGTAGGTCCCCATGGAGAAGCACCGCCTCACGTCCTGGCTTCCATGGTTGGCGCTGCCGCCGGCGCCTTCGGTGGCCTGGCTTCTGAACTTGCCGAGCTTCACAGGAACGACAACCTCGTCCTTCTTCTCCGCAGCCTCAGCGGCGGCGTGTGCATGTTTCCGATCCTGCCCCGCCTGCTCCTGCTCCATGACAAAGCTGAGGCGCGCAGAGGACGCCGCGTCGAGGCGATCGGAGACCGAGCCCTCGGAGCCGGACTCGAGGACGAACACCAGCGGGCTGCAGCCGCCGCCGCAGGGGGAGAAGTCGGCGAGGAGGCTGCGGCGGCAGAGCGGGCAGGTGGAGTGCGACAGCAGCCACGTGTCGATGCAGTCGACGTGGAACGCGTGGCTGCACTTGGGGAGGAGACGGAGGCGGTCGTCGTCCGCGAACTCGCAGAGGCAGACCGCGCAGTCGAAGGGGTCCTTCCCGCCGGCGCTGACCACGGCGCCGTAGAGGAACACCGGCAGCGCATCGATGAAGGACTGGTCCACACCGGCGTCGTGGAGGTGGAACAGCTGCTGGAGCTGCCCTTGGAACGCGGTGGCGTTCGCGTCGCCCCCGTACGCGTCGCCGGGATCCCGCGGCGCCGGGCGGAGCAGGAACCGGACGAGGAGGTGCAGCAGGCCGGAGACGAAGAAGATGACGGCCAAGATCAGGATGATGAGAAGGACGCTGGGGCTGATCCTGCTCTGGAAGCCCGCGTCAGAGGAGGACGCCGTCGCCACCGCCGCCGGTGGTGGCGGCGGCGACAACAGCGGCGGTAGCGATAACGGGGGCGGAGGAGGCGGCGGGAGGTACGGGAGGGGGAGCTGCAGCGGCGACGTGGGTGGCACCGCGGCGTAATTGATGGCTGCATGCATGGTGTAGTGGCTCATGGCCCGGGTCAGGGGGAGCGCCTGACCCGTGATTCGATCTAGAGAGCCAGGTAGGAGGAGAAAGAAGACAATTTGGAGGGGGAGTGGTCAGCAGCAATGGTGGGAGTGTCGCCTAAATCTTGTGTCGTCTTGCTGTCCGCCCCTTCTTGTGATGGAGACAGATGTGGAGGAGATCATCGCTAGAACTCTTGCGTCTGATCCTTGCAACGAAGAAATAGAGGAACAATGGCAGCGTTAACTGTGACACAGCTGAGGCAGGTGCGGTTTGGAAGAGAGACAGAGGACGGGAAGGAGGGGGGGAGAGAATAGAGGGAGGTCAATGCATAGGATAGTGATGGATCCTTAATGTGGGGAGAGAAAAAGGGTGGGAAGGATGGTCGTGGACGTGGACTCGTGGCGAGAAATGGAGATGAAAATAAATTTCTTTTCGCCACTGATCTTCTACAACTAAAAAGGATAAAGTGTGAATATTTTTTTATACGACATTTGTTTTCATTCATCCGTCTACCTACGCCTGTGATCCCACGACATCTTCCGCATGCTGCGTCCTTTGGTACGATTCTCCTTGATTGAATATTGCCGGTCATATAATAGAGGAATCACGGTAAAATAGGAAGTAGAAAATTATTGTGCTATCCATATACACATTGCATATTTGCATGCACCAGCATACATGACAACGAGCAAAAAGAAAGAGAATTAACACAGAAGGAAAGAGAATTAAGACAAAAAGAACCTCTTTGTATTTCTGTGAACCTTGTCAAATCTGCCTACATTTAATTACTTCCCCTCTTTGCATTTGCAAAAGGGACAACTTTTTTCTCCTTTCATTTGGTTTCCCGCTCACGTGTTCCATCGTCCTCACTTGCTGTTTCTTACTGAAATTGCCCTTGGGTCTGTTCATTTTGAATCATTTTCCCATATTCTAATTAAACTATAAAATTTTAAATTATGATACGAGGTAAGACATGCAAACATATATTTTAAAACTACATGTAGAGTCTAAAGAACTCAATAAATAAATTCTTCTAGAGGCAATACAAATTCTCTCTAATCTTTCATTTAGTGTAGTTAGTATTATCATAGTACCCGTATGTATTCATGAGAAATAAATTGTGGACAAAACGTGGACATTTTTTGGTGCGACATTCCAATATGGGTCTATCATCCTGCCAATATCCTTGAGGCAGATCACATAAAGGATGAGAGTCCCTCTATGAGATTGCTCACAAGAGACTCAAACTTATATCTGATCATAGTAATGTTGAATTGCTTTGCATCAAAAGCATCAGCAATGATAAATGGGGACATAGGTTTTAGTATGTATAGTAGAGGAAAACTCAACATTGACATTCTCAGCAGTTTTTCTGAGCCTTTGCAATACTAACTTGTCCTTACTCAGATAGTCAAGAGGTGCACCATAAAATTATGCACCACTAAGAAAAGTGTTACCATTGGTTGTCTTGACCTGAAAAATATGTCGAAATTAAAAATTACAACACCTAATTCAACATCTTGGAACAGACACTCAAGTGGATACCTTATTCTACAATATATGTCTGTATGGAATAGTGCTAAAGCCACACATATTTATACGGTGAGTATAACATACTTTGTTTTAAAATTTTATGAGAGATTTTTTAAGACACGCAGTATTATCCATATGATAGGCACTAATATTTACATATATACTCGAACCTGTGTGTATAGGATTATATGGAGATGCAGCGGAACTTATTCATGGATTTATTGGCGCATGAAAGAAATGGGTTTCGGAGAATTCTTTCTGTCGATATAAAATATTATCTTAGCCATATCACGAAAAAGTCTATACAGTAGAGTTTATGAGCCTGCGACGCCGCGCTCTCCGTGACTATGTTAATTTTAGGAACTTTGCTTTTTGAATTAAATGTCACTTTAACGTCAGTATTTAATTTAAAAATATTGTTATCTTATCGTACGATCCATGTGTTTTTAGTACAAAAGATTTAGTTATCCCGTAGCGACGCACGGACATGCTACCCAGTTAAAACAATAATCCTAAATGATGGGATGTCTAGAAAGCATACAAATTCTTAACACTTTTCGTCCCATTTTGTGTAGCTTCCACTAGCAACTTTGACTATTTTATCTATTTTTAAATTAGAAACCACAAAAACACTTTTTTTGGCTTCATTAACTTAGACCCTAGACAATATCTTTTTTCATTTGTGGAATTTTACACCCGTATCAGCACTCACGGGCCGAGTGCCAAATAATACCTTTACCCCACCGAAATGATGCATTGATCCCCTCCATCTCCTTTTCTCTCTTCTTTGTAGCTTATGGTGAATTGTCTTCTCGTGCTATTGCATATGCCATTGTCCTTATTTCTTGTCTCGTGTGGCTTCTTCCTTTAGACCCACCAACACAAAACAACAGCCTCACTAACCTATGGTTGTTGTTGCCCTATCGCCTCGCTCCTACTCATCTACGACGAATTTACTCATGGGTAAAAATTCATACATACATATGTACCTGTAGGTGACATTTTTCACCTGCACCTATCGAGTATGATAGACATGGGTACCCGCATTCACGTGTTAGATTGTCATCGCAGTAGATGGTGTTAGATTGATCTCTAATCCCAAATTGGGCCCAACGGCCCAGTTGGGCCTTTGATCCGTGCCCTAATCAAGGACACGCAGCCCACTATGGCTGGAGGCCCCTGTCACACTGCGCAATAAATAGAGGTGGGGCCGACGGCTCAAGTCATGAGGTTCGCCTAAGCCGAGCTCCCCACCGACAAACCATAATCCGATCTAGAGAGCGCATAGCTAATGACAGGAAGCCACCAGCCGCGCCGCCAATGGACTACGTCACCGTCACCACTGCACTGCGCTGCCATCCGTCTTCCCCGACCGTCGCTGCCCTAGCGCAGACATCGACTCTATGGCAGACGCGAGCGGATCCTCCTCCACTGCGGTGTCAGGTTTGACACGTCCATCTTCTACCCTTCCCTTTCTCTCGCTCTACCTACTACTACCGTACTGGTAGATGTTCTAGGATTCATGATTCTATTCAACAGTAAGTACGCGGCTAGATCTATGCTCCTAGTGATTCGATAAGTTTAACATTGGTATTAGAGCCACTGTTTCTAGGGTTTTTAGATCTAGAACGGGTACACAAACAAGAAGGCAGAGAACCGATCAGATTCAGTTCGAATCTGAGAAAAAAGAGGGTTTTCCTAACCCTAACCCTAACTGGGTAGAAGAAATAAGAGAAGGAGGTCTCGGTTTCAAGTCTACTCGAAATCAAACCCTAAACCCGCAATCAATTCAGGAAGAAGAACATAACAGAAAACCCTAACCCTAACTTGATTTAACCCTAACCCTAATCCCCAATCGGTTGAATCCGAGAGGAACAAATCAGAAGGGGAGGCCTGCCTTGATCGCTACTGACACCACCATAGTGCGGCTCACCGGCGCGTAGGGAGAAGAAGGCCTAGCCGGGGGCACTGATCGCCGGGCTCTGGCCAAGGGGGTGTCGCAGCCAGACCGCTCGACGGTGGCGCACTCACCCGCTGGGGAGCGCGCTCGTCGGCGAGGGGGTTGGCGACAGCGTCGAGGCTCTGCTCGTCCTTCGTCGTCTGCTCGCTCGGTTGTTGTTGTTGCTGCGTTGAGGAGAGAAGAGAGAGCGGCGAAGAAAGAGAGAGCAAAGAAAAGAATGGGCTAGGGTTTCAGGGGCAACTGCGGTCGGGGGGGTTTTATCCTATGAAAACACCGCTCGGCCGTCGGATCGACATGGACGACTCAAATCGAGCGGGCCATTTCGCGGCCCAGGTGTGCGCACACGGCCACGACACTTTGCCGGCCTAGGCCCACGTTGCGGCCTGGGTGCGGCCGAGTGCTGCGCAGAGGTGGTGGGCCGAGCCGAATTGCTGCCTTCGGGCCTAGTAGCAGTAAAGAGGGAGCCCAATTTTTTTTTCTTTTTCAATAAAATTGAAAAATGGAAAATGACCCAAAAGAAATTAGAAAAATGAATTTTTCCTGTTGGTAAAATTCAAGAAAATGAGTTCATTTTTTCCGCTGCATATTTAAAGTTGTTATTTTTATTATTAAATTCGAATCAACGGGAGAATTTAATTTTGAAAAATGGATATGTTTTAGTTTATTATAATATTATTATTATTCTTACCAATGTTGATTAATGGCAATATTGTGATGTTTTGTCATGCATTAATTCTATTTTTGCCCAACGATGATGTAGAATTAGTGCAGAGGACAATTGTATGTTTTAATTTTAACAAATATTGGAACTAAGGCATGCAATTGTTATTATTATGTTTATGTTCTTACTCTATATGAATTGTGTTTTCAGGCGGATACAACTTGATGGGTTGTATCAAAGAGATCCCCACTCTCAAATGTGATAACTACATGGAGTGGAAGAAAAAGATTGATCTGGCCTTCATCTTGGCTGAGGTGGACTAGGTAGTCACCTCACCGTGTTCCACAAAGCCTGTGGCACCAGTGAGGAAGACAAATAAGGCTAATGCCGCTTGGGCAACCAGAGAGAGAGATTTTGTATTCCAAAAGATGTCCTATGACCTTGAGCATAGGAAATGGGTCACTACCAATAAGAAATATATGGCTGTGATAAAGAACACAATTGAACCTGCAATTGCACGCTCAATCCTAGAGTGTGACACCATCACCGAATACCTCGATAGAATAAAGAGTTAGTTCACTAGCTCTTTAAAGACATATGCTACCCAGCTGATAAAGCAACTGGTGATAGAGAGGTACTCTGGAAATGGTGGCATAAGAGAGCACATACTAACGATGAGTAATTTGGCATCCAAGCTAAAACCAATGGATCTAGCTCTCAAGGAAGAGTTCTTTATCCATCTGATTTTTTCTTCCTTGCCAAAGGAGTTTGACACTTTTGTTGTCAACTACAACATACAACCTAAGAAGTGGGACATGGAGAGGCTCATGGCTATGTGTGTGCAAGAGGAGGAGAGAATGAAAGCTGCCAATGGTGGCACTATCAATTATCTGAAAGACAACAAGAAAAAGAATACTAATGCTAACTCTTTCTCAAAGTCAAAGGGAAAGGGTCCCATGCTGCATCAGCCTCAGCAGAATAAGTTCATAGTAGAGAAACACTAGTGTCTCTATTGCAAGAAGATAGGACATTATAAGAAAGATTGTCCCGACTACTCAAAGATGATCATGGCAAAGAAAGGTGAGAACATTATTATGTTCATAAAGGAATCCTTGTATGTATAGTATTCAAAATCTACTTGGTGGATTGACTCAGGTGCAACTGTTCATGTTGCTAATTCTTTATAGGGATTCCATTCGACGAGGACTATGCAAAGAAGCGAAAGACACGTTAAAGTTGCAAATGGAGTCCGAGCATATATCGAAGCCGTTGGCGATCTTTCTCTAGAGCTTACTGATGGCTTCACACTTTTACTCAGAGATGTACTTTATGTTCCCTCTTTACAGAGAAACTTGATTAGTGTTTCATGCTTGGACAATGATGGATATGATTGCCATTTTAGAAATGGCAAATGTAAGATAACATTTAATAATGCATGTGTTGGTATTGCTATCTTACAAAATGAGCTTTATTTGTTATCACTACGTGATGATGTAAATGTTGTATGCAATGATGGGAACGTTGCGTGCAACAATGAGAATGTATCCTCGTCTTTGGATGTAAACAGAAAATGAAAGAGAGCTCACGATGCGTTGTTGAAATTATGGCACTGTCGTTTAGGCCATATTTTGAGGGGGAGAATAGAAAGACTAGTTAAGAATGATATTTTTCTTCCATTAGAGCTCTCCGATTTAGAACAATGCAGAGAATGCATAAAAGGAAAGTATGTAAAGAAAATTAAGAAAGATGACAAACGAAGTGCAAGAATTTTATAGATTATTCACGCATACATATATGGTCCGTTTCCTATAAAGAGTGTGGATGGTTATGATTCATTCATAACATTCACAAATGATTACTCCTGTTATGGCTACATTTATCCAATCATAGAAAGAACAGAAGCATTGGATAAATTTAAGATATTTAAGGCAAAAGTTGAAAACCAACATAATTTAAAGATTAAGATAGTCAAGTCCGACCGTGGGGGAGTACTATGGTCAGCATACCCCATATGGCCAAGTTCCTAGACCTTTTGCAAGGTTCTTATAGGAGAATGGCATAGTAGCCTAGTATTCTATACCGGGCGAACCTCAGCAGAATGGAGTAGCTGAAAGACACAATCGTACCCTAATGGATATGGTGTGCAGTATGATAAGTTACTCCACCTTACCGTTGAGCTTGTGGATGGAGGTGTTAAAAACCGCCATTCATATTCTCAATAGAGTACCAAGTAAGTCGGTGCCCAAAACACCGTATGAGTTGTGGATAGGAAGAGTACCCTCACTAAACCACTTACGTGTGTGGAGGAGTTCTGCTGAGGCTAAAGTATTTAACCAAAACATTGAGAAGTGTAACACCTCGGTGTTATGCCAGTATTTAGGCACTGCAAATCATGCATATTGTGCATCCTCAAGCATCCTAAGTATCCAGGCCTAATCATGTAAATAATAACTGAAACCATGCTTCGAAATGTATGAAACATGCTCGTGAAACATGAATGTTGCATACACTTGTTTAGAGTTGTTTTTGCCCTAATTATGCTTGCTAGGTTAATAAAACATGTTTGGCTATAATTGTAAATCATCTAGAATTATTTAGCATAGTTTTTGGAGCAAAGTTTATATTCAAAATTTTGCCAAATTATGCTTTTAAAAATAATTCTGCAAAAATTGGGTTTTAAATTATTATTGATTTTTAATTGTAATTCAAAATCTACTTGGAATTTGATTTTGGTCATAGAAGCAAAGTTGTAGATCTTGAAAAATGGAGCAACTTTCATTTTTGCACCAAATCTTGAAAATGATTTTTTGTTGCTCAAAATAATGAATTTGGGGCTATTTGAATATAGATTTTAAAAAGAAAATCGTTTCATTTCCTTAGCGGGCTGCCGCCCCCGCTTCTCGGCCCACGGCCGAAGCTGGCTTGACCTGCCACTGCGCCCGCCGCTCGCTCGCCCGCCCCGCGTCTGGCCCAACAACGCCTTCGCCATGGCCCAGCCCACCTCGCGCGCCTGGCCTACCTCCGCGCTGCGCCACGCCGTTCCTGCGCGGCGTGCCTGACCACGTCAGGACGCGCTCGCCATGTGGTCGCCATGCGCCGGCGACGCACGCCGCGCGGCAGCCCTGGCCTGCCTTGTCCTCCACGCGCTCGCCTTCATCTGCTGCCCCCACTGCGCTCCCCACTTCGCCCTCCCGCTCTCTCAGACGCAGCAACAGCAGCAGCGCGCGCCCGCTCTCGCCACCGAACGCCGCCGCTACCCCACCGGTGACATACCCTCCTCCTGCGCCTTCTTCCTTCGATTCCCGCCACCAGCAGCTCCGCCTAGGGTCCCTGCCTCGCTTGCGCTCGCTCGTGGCCGCCGTCATCAAGGTAAGGGCCGAGCTTGGCCGCCTCCTTCCTCTCCGGCGAGTGCGCTGCCGCAGTCGTGTGGTCCGTCACGCCGCCGGGCCAATGCCACCCTCCTAGTCGGTGTGGCTCGGTGTGGTGTGGTGTGCATGCTGGCACCGCCTGCGCCACCGGGAGAGCTCGCCGCCGGTGAGCACCGATCGGCGGGGCTCCTCTCCTGTTCTCGGGTCGCTGACCCGTGGGGCCGCAGGGCCTAGCCGCAGTGACCGGTGAAAGTTTTGGGTGCACAGCACCGGGTGCACCCAGCAATTTTGTCGGCTGGTTTTGAAAAGGAATTAAGAATTGAATTTTCAGATTTCTGTTAAATACTTTGGAAAATGTTTGTGTACTCATTTTGGCTCCAAATTTGTTGAAACAAATTTTGCTAGGTTCCTTGTCACCAGATCTACATGATAAAAATATTGCATGTCATTTGTGAGATACTTTTCTGTAGAGCTTTAATTAATTCTTGATATTGATGATATCTTGAAAAATGGTTAATAAATCCTATATGTATTAGAAAAATATGATTCCAAGTGTGTTATTCTTCTTGTGTATTGTACTTCCTAGGAAAAATATATGATCTACATGTCTTGTAGAAAAATTATGAGGTGTAGTTCAAGTGCCTTTAATGACTGATTTTGTTATTTTTGCTACAGAGCAAAATTTGTATAAAACATGCATGTGATAATTTTTGTACAGTGATTATTTGTTGTGTAGAACATGGGAAAAATATTTCATCTGTTGTTTGACACTTTTCACAGTACAAAGTATTTTTCATGTTCATAATCTTGCCCAAGCTTGTTATTTTTATGTAGACTAATCCACTCATCCAAATGCCATAAAAATCTGATGGTAGACTACTTAGGGTAGTACTGAGCTATGGTAATTTTCTAAGATTTTTCTAAGCTATAAAAATAGATGTTGTTATTCAAACCTATTATTAATTAGGGTTAATCAAATGTTACTTTGTGTATGCTTAAGGAATTAGTGAAGCTTTGGTGTATCTTTGAAGCATTTAATGAGATGTGTTAACTTAGCATATTAGTAGTAGAAGAGAATGTAGTAGATGACATGTGCTTGTAGTATATGTTCTTGGATGATGTTGACTACCTTGCATTCAAGCATATCCCTTGTGTTCATTTCATCCGATGTACTTTTGCATAAGCACTTACGCACATGCATCATACAGGATCGCAAACCGAGAGCCCAGTCATCATACCCGAGGAATCCGAGGAACAACTCGAGGTGCAGCCGCAGAAAGTGACCGAAGCCGATGAGGAGGACGTTGAGGAACTTCCAGAGTGCCCAGATCACCGCCCGTGCTCCTTTGAGAGAGGCAAGCCCCAGAGCATTTTCTCCCTGGTTTGCAATTATTAATTAAATACTTTACTTTAATTCATGCATTATGTTCAGGAGTTGTTTGCAACCGTTGCTGCATTATACCTTGTCTACCTTTGCTACTATATCCCTGTTACCCTAGTATCCGCAGTTGAGTCAATGCTTAGCTAGCTTAGACTGGTAGAAGTCGGGTGATTTCCTGTCACCTGCGAGCTATAGGTGGTTACCTGGATCTGCTTGGATAACTAGGTAGTCATGGTATAACTAAGTGTTAAATGAAGTTGAGACCGGACAAAGACTTATAGAGTTTTGGACCGTAGTGCTTTTTGTCTATGTCGATTAAGGACCGACCGTTGTTGGGCCTCGAGTCATGTTGAACTCATGCCTTACATTTAGCTGGCCGAATAAAGTACCTTTCGACCGCGAAGCTGGGAGATTATTCGGGCCGAGTAGATTGCCCGCAGCGCACTATGCCGGAGCAGGTGTGGTAGGACACAGGGGCGAGATGATAAGACCAAAGTACAGTCGGTCGGCCCCGGGTACATGTGGTTCCTGGCAAACTCGAGATTCCTGGATAGTTGACTCGGTGACCAATACCTTACTTTAGCGGGTGAGTGAGGTTTGTGTAAGGAATAAATCACCAGCTGGTTAGGAATCGATTTGAATCACCATCTCTCCTGGATAGTGAGCACTTGACTTGAGTGACTTCATCGTAGTAATGTTGATGGAACCCTTGGACAGTTATAATGAATATGACATTATGGAAGTTGTTAATGATCATTGGTTACCATTATTTGCTTAATCACATGCTTGCTCTAGTATAGGTGCAAATGTAGTCGACAGGTTAATAATAATTAACTTGACAATAATGCTTTTGGAAAGGTTCTTGAAATGCTAAAAATGCCTCTTTTGCAAATGAGTCCGCTACCCTACTATAAAGCCCTTCATAATCCTTGGTGTCACTTTATTTTCGGTTATGTCGGGTAAGTCTAGCTGAGTACCTTCTCGTACTCAGGGTTTTATTCCCACTTGTTGCAGATGGGCAGATGCATTACGGTTACTGTATCAACTGCCTTTATCCTGCGATGGGTGATGCTTAGGACCATGGGCATGGTCATTCCTTACATCTCGTCTAATGCTTTTGTGGAGATGATCATTAGCTAGCACTATATTTGAATTTCGTATGAGTGCGTGTGGTTTTGAACAAATGGCTTCCGCTACTTTTATTCGAACTCATTTGTAATAACTATGTTTAAACTCTGATGTATTTGTGATGCGAACTTTTATGTAATATGTGATGGTGACCGCTAAACTTATTACGATCTTGGCTAGTATGTGAGTTGGATTGAAATCCTTCGTGATTTCACAGACTACCGGGTTATACGGGCTTAAGTTTGCTAAATCGTCTGCGCTGGTGGATGATTTTCTTACTTAATTTTGTATAATTGGTTGGTTCTGTTACAGCTGGCATCAGAGCATGGTTTAGTGTGTTACTGTTCACAAGTGTATTTAAAACAAAAAGGCATTTGAAAAACATGATTTTCAAACTAAAAAGTGTGCTAGTGCTCATATCCTTTATGCCCAGTTAAGGACTCTAGGTGGCTTAATTAAGTACTAACTTGGGGTTATTACATCATATTTCTCTTTCGTCGCTCATACGGCGTGCTATTGTATGAGTGCCACTTGTTTGAGTGGTAATGTATGGATCATTTGCCTCTATGCCTCGGTAAGTGTGAGTTGTGAGAGCATGATCGGATACACCACCGATCTAGGGTGAATGCTTATATGATGCTAGAGTAATTACATGTTCTACGTATGTTTTACAAAGGTATCTCATGTGTGGGTATTCCGTCTGTTGAGGCGATGCTGTCAATAGGACGATGGTTCGGGTAGTTACTACCATTGTACATATATATGGGGATTCGTGTAGAGCGTGTAGATAAAATTTACTGCTTTTGTGCATTCATCGGGAATTGGGCTGAAATGAATCTTCTGTAGGTACATAACAACGTTATCGTGTAGAACGTATTAGCTACGTATTTGAGAGATCGTTTGTATGCCACCAAATTCATTGCTAGAAATTATTTATTTCATAAGTTTGTGAGAACGTACGGCACGTACATACATCATATTACTTGTGCATTTCATTCATGTCATGCATTCCTCCCCTTATAAATTGATTATCTCATTTTGATAAAAGTTGTATCACCTAAAATATGTTTTCATGGGGTAATAAAAGAACTTTTGCTACAGATGGCCTGCACAAAGCAGACCACCCGTAAGTCCACCGGAGGAAGAGCACCTCAACGTCCGTTGGCCCTAAGGGAGCACCGCACCACGGACACCTTCTTAAGCAAGTTTGGCATGCCGACCTTGCTTTGGAGAGTGCTCCATGATGTGGGGTACCTAGAGGGTCAAGAGCTGGTGTACTCTTGGAATGAGAGCCAGTTAGCAGAGGATGGACTTGCAGTGGTAAAGATCACGGTTCCTGCCCTTGGTGGTGCTCTAGATTAGGATGGTTGGCACTTGGAGTTTGAGGGTCGCACTCTTGTTGAGGGTGTAGAGGGAGCAGCTTTCCGTGTCATCAGGGATATCATGAGCAGATTTCCTAGTGAGCTTGCAGCAGCTCTAGCTGGCACCTTTCCTAGGGATGATCCTCATGATGCTATTTGGGTTCAGCCTCAGGGAAGTGCTTTGGTCAGAGGTCCAGCTGAGGGACAGGCTAGCGACAACCATGCTATGAGTGCTATGTTCGCCACCATCAGAGCGTATGAGGGTCTTGAGAGTACCTACTGGACTTTGATTGGCTTGCGTAGTCATGATAAGCTCAAGGTAGGAAAGCAGAAGAAGAAGCAGGCACGTGCTATAGCTAGTTTGCAGGAGTAGTTGGCTGATATGAACTTACAGTGAAACTAGGCAGTTGAGAGAGGTGATAGAGCTATGCAGCGGGTGCATACATTGACTCAAGCCAACAACAATGCAGACCGCATGATTGGACAGTTGGTTCAGGAGAGGAATGAAGCTTGGGACGAGAGGGACCTTCTGCTGCAGAGGGTCGATGAGCTAGAGGAGTACAACGTCAACCTACACGAGGAGTTTCACGCGCTCTACAATGGGGTTGGCCCATATGCTCCTCTAGACACCACTGGCATGGACATCGATGATGACAACGAGGATGAGCCTGTAGTTTCACCTAGGGGCGATGGTGACGTCTCCGACCCCGACGACGGCCTCGAGGAGTAGGCTAGTTGCCTTGCGCTAGTGTTAGAACCTGTCGCGATGACCTTTCTTTTGCTGGCATGTAACCTAATGTATCTTGCTGCGAACTTATGAGACTTGGCATGTGATTGGAACTTGGCTAGTAATGCGATATCTAAACGCATAAAAGTCTAGTGTATGTATGCTGGCAATTTGGTTGTATGGACGCGATGTTTGCTTTTGAAGTAATTTAGTTAGTGATGTTGTTTTAATTGGGATGTGATTATTGTACCTCTATTTTATTGTATGAATTTATTCTCTCCAATAAATTCAGTTTGGCATAATTTTTCATTTACTCACAATTATTATAGCTTCACTCAATCATTACTTGTTGCTGAAATATGCAGATGACAAATACTCACCGTACCACGTATGAGGCTGCTGAGACCGGTGCTAACGGTGCGGGGATCGGTGGTGGTGGTGGAAACCATGACAACAACAATGAGCCTCCCCATGAATCGCTTTTGCCATCTCCTCCCCTGTTTACCCTAGAGGTGTTCCTCGCACAGTTGCTCAGGAGTCAGTGCAACACGGAACAGTCCTAGAAGAACATGTATGATTTTCTACGTACTATCGCCAACAATGTTCAGCACGGTAACAATTAGGGTGGTGGCATTGGGGTGAATCAATACAGCAGCTTCAAAGATTTTATGGACACCAGGCCGCCAATATTCAAGGAAGCAACAGAATCACTCGATGCTGAGGAATGGATCAACACTATGGAAGATAAATTCCGTGTGTTGAGGATGACTAAGGTATTGAAAACTAAGTATGTTGCACATCAGTGGCAAGGACCAGCGAGAATGTGGTGGAAGCACCATCGCACAGCCTTCCCTCCAAATGCTCAGATTACATGGAGAGAGTTTGCTGAGGCCTTTCGTGGAGTTTATATTCCACCCGGGCTGACCGAGATGAAGTTGGGAGAGTTCTTGGTGTTGAATCAGGGCACCAAGACCGTGACGTAATATTTGCATGCTTTCAATAACTTGTGTCGTTATGCTCCCGACATGGTTGACACTGATGCTAAGAGAATCGCCAGTTTCAAGAGAGGACTCAATCCAAAGATGATGAAGCATGTGGGTACCAACACTCGTGCCAGATTCAATGACTTCATTAGTGATTGTCTGAAGCAGGAAAAGAACAACAACGCCAGCACCGCAGCTAAGACTCGCAAGAGAGCCCTAGAAGGTGGTCCTTCCCAAGCACGAGCACCTGCGAAAGGTCATCCTCCCTATCGTCCATCAGCACCTGGCGCTAGGTTTAGGCCACCTCAGCAGAGAGGTCAAAATTTTAGGGGACCACAGAAGCCTTACAAGATGGTAGTACAGTCTAACAAGGCAGACACAACTGTAGTACAGGGTAGCTCCAAGGGAGCTGTGGGATCTGCTGGTACAGTGAGGGGACCCTGCTACAATTGTGACCAACCCAGCCACTTCTCGAGGTTTTGTCCCTATCCACCCAAGAAGAAGCAGCAGACTTATAATGCTAGGGTGCATAGTACGACTGTGGATGAAATTCATGAGGGAGAGCCCATAACCGCTGGTAAGTTTTCTATCAACGAAAACCCTACAGTTGTTCTATTTGATTCTGGATCATCGCATTCTTTTATGAGTCAAGCATTTGCACGGAAACATGGACAACTATGCATAGAATTGGGTTATGGTTACCGTATAAGTTCAGTAGGGGCTGATGTTTTGACCAATTGGATGGTTCGAGGGGCAACCCTTGAATTAGGTAGCAGAAAGTTTTGAGTAAACTTGATAGTTATACCTGGACTAGTATTGGATGTCATTATAGGGATGAATTGGATGAAGAATTGGGGAGCAGTCATAGATACAGAAAGTCGAGTACTTACCCTTAAGGATCCCCTGGGTGAGGGTACTTTCCAAGTACCATTGCCTCAGAGAACAGACCTTATAAGTGTTACATGTGCTACTGAAGTTATTCCTATTCATCAGATTTCGGTAGTGTGTGAGTTTCCGGATGTATTCCCGGATGAGCTACCTGGTCTTCCACCAGATAGGGATATTGAGTTTGGAATTGAGTTACTCCTCGGAACAGCTCCGATTTCAAGGAGACCCTATCGGATGCCACCCGATGAATTAGTTGAGCTAAAGAAGCAACTAGAAGAGTTATTAAAAAAGGGGTTTATCTGGCCAAGCAAGTCTGAATGGGGATGTCCCGCCTTGTTTGTGAAGAAGAAGAAAGAGGGCACGTTGAGAATGTGCATAGATTACAGGCCACTTAATGCTGTAACCATCAAGAATAAGTATTCCTTGCCTCATATTGATGTTCTATTTGACCAGTTAGCCAAGGCTAAGGTGTTCTCAAAGATAGATTTAAGATCCAGTTATCATCAGATCAATATTAGGCCACAAGATATACCGAAAACTGCATTTTCCACCAGATATGGGTTGTATGAGTATCTTGTCATGTCCTTTGGCCTAACAAATGCTCCTGCATACTTTATGTTTTTGATGAATACAGTTTTCATGCTAGAATTGGATAAGTTCATGGTTGTGTTCATTGCTGACATTCTAGTGTACTCTGAGAACGAGAAGGATCATGAAGAGCATTTGAGAATTGTCTTGACCAGACTTAGAGATCATAAGCTATATGCTAAGTTTAGCAAATGTGAATTCTGGTTGAAGAAAGTTCCTTTCCTTGGTCACATTCTGTCAGAAAATGGAGTTTCAGTCGATCCAAGTAAGGTGCAAGAGGTTATGAATTGGAAGGCACCGACCACAGTTTCTGAGATTAGAAGTTTCTTAGGATTAGCCGGTTACTACCGTCGTTTTATACCAGACTTCTTGAAGATTGCCAAGCCAATGACAAGCCTACTACAGAAAGATCA
The DNA here is from genome assembly GCF_019320115.1 of Miscanthus floridulus. NCBI lineage: Eukaryota > Viridiplantae > Streptophyta > Magnoliopsida > Poales > Poaceae > Miscanthus > Miscanthus floridulus. The sequence goes on along the minus strand of NC_089592.1, from coordinate 64,875,274 downwards.
TAAGTTTGTGTGGACAGAGGAGTGCGAAGCAGCCTTCCACACCTTGCGAAAGCTGTTGACCACTGCTCCTGTTCTCGCACAACCAGACATTGAGAAACTATTTGATGTGTTTTGCGACGCATCGAAAACTAGATTGGGCTGTGTTCTTATGCAAGAAGGAAGAGTCATTGCTTATGCCTCACGTCAATTGAGAAAGCACGAGGTCAACTATCTAACACATGATCTTGAACTTGCTACAGTCGTGCATGCCCTAAAAATTTGGAGACATTATCTACTTGGTAATGTGTGCAACATTTTCACAGATCACAAGAGTCTCAAGTACATCTTTACCCAACTCGAGCTAAACATGAGACAACGCAGATGGTTGGAATTGATCAAAAATTACAACTTGAATGTGCAATATCATCCTGGAAAGGCTAATGTAGTGGCAGATGCTTTGAGTAGAAAGTCACATTGCTTGAATGTGCAGCCATTACTTGAAGATGGGTTCGATCTGATGCATCCTGCTGTGTTACATAGTATTCAAATTAGTTGCTCTTTGGAGAGTAAGATAATAGATGGCTAGAAAACAGACAAGGGAATACTCCACATCAAAGAGAAAATAAAAGAAAAGCCGTCTAAGCACTTTAGAGTGGATGAATAGGGCGTGTTGTGGTTTGACGACCGTCTTGTGGTTCCCAAGGATCGAGAGCTTAGGAATAAACTCATGGATGAAGCTCACCTTTCTAAGCTATCTATCCATCCAAGAAGTAGTAAGATGTATCAAGAACTAAGACCTCGTTATTGGTGGACTAAAATGAAGAAAGAAGTTACAGCATATGTTGCTAGATGTGACACGTGTTGTAGAGTAAAAGCTATTCATATGAAACCTGCCAGTTTGTTGCAACCTTTGTCCATACCTAGTTGGAAGTGGGATGATATAAGTATGGATTTTATCTTGGGTTTGCCCATGACTCAAAAGGGACATGATTCGATTTAGGTGATTGTGGATCATCTTACCAAGACCGCTCTTTCCTACCTGTCAAGACAACTTATCGACCACCTCAATATGCCGAGAAGTATATTGTAGAAATTGTGAGGTTGCATGGTATACCAAAGACTATAGTATCTGATAGAGGGCCCTAGTTCACGGCTCACTTTTGGGAACATTTGCACAAAGGCATAGGAACTAGTTTGATTTGTAGTACCGCTTATCGTCCTCAGACAGATGGTCACACTGAACAAGTGAATGCTGTTTTGGAGGATATGTTAAGAGCCTATCTGTTGGCTTCTAGGGGATCATGGGAGTCATGGTTACCATTAGCTGAGTTTGCTTACAACAATAGTTATCAAGAAAGCATCAAGATGGCTCCATTCGAAGCTTTGTATGGCAGAAAATGTAGAACACCATTGAATTGGATCGAGCCAGGAGATAGAAGGTATTATGGCATTGACTTTGTAGAAGAGGCTGAGAAGAAAGTTCATATTATTCAACAAAATATGAAGGCGGCCCAATCGTGTCAGAAAAGTTATGCAGATAGAAGAAGGAGACCCCTTGTGTTTGAAGTTGGTGACTATGTTTATCTGAAGGTCACGCTAATGAAAAAGAAAAGGTTTGGAGTCCAAAGAAAGCTTGCCGCTAGATTCATAGGACCATACAAGATCTTGGAAAAAAGAGGTCCAGTAGCTTATAAGTTAGAGTTACCTGAGACAATGAGTATTGTTTTCCCAGTTTTCCATGTATCACATCTCAAGAAGTGTTTGCGTGTTCTGGAGGAAAGAATAGAACCTCGAGGCATCCAACTCAAATCAGATTTGGTGTATCGTGAGCAACCAGTCCATGTGTTAGACACTAAAGAACGTGCTACTCGGAATAGTGTGGTGAAAACATACAAGATACAGTGGGATCATCATGATGAGGGAGATGCAACTTGGAAAATAGGAGAATATCTACAAAAAGCTTATGAAGACTTTTATAACAAATGGTTCGTAACCCAAATCTCGGGATGAGATTTTTATAAGGGGGAGGGCTGTAACACCCCGGTGTTATGCCAGCAATTAGGCACTGCAAATCATGCATATTGTGCATCCTCAAGCATCCTAAGTATCTAGGCCTAATCATGTAAAGAATAACTGAAACCATGCTTCGAAACGTATGAAACATGCTCGTGAAACATGAATGTTGCATACACTTGTTTAGAGTTATTTTTGCCCTAATTATGCTTGCTTGGTTAATAAAACATGTTTGGCTATAATTGTAAATCATCTAGAATTATTTAGCACAGTTTTTCGAGCAAAGTTTATATTCAAAATTTTGCCAAATTATGCTTTTAAAAATAATTCTGCAAAAATTGGGTTTTAAATTATTATTGATTTTTAATTGTAATTCAAAATCTACTTGGAATTTGATTTTGGTCATAGAAGCAAAGTTGTAGATCTCGAAAAATGGAGCAACTTTCATTTTTGCACCAAATCTTGAAAATGATTTTTTGTTGCTCAAAATAATGAATTTGGGGCTATTTGAATATAGATTTTAAAAAGAAAATTGTTTCATTTCCTTAGCGGGCTGCTGCCCCTGCTTCTCGGCCCACGGCCGAAGCTGGCTTGGCTTACCACCGCGCCCACCGCTCACTCGCCCGCCCCGCGTCTAGCCCAGCAACGCCTTCGCCACGGCCCAGCCCACCTAGCACGCCTGGCCTACCTCCACGCTGCGCCACGCCATTCCCGCGCGTCATGCCCGACCGCGTCAGGACGTGCTCACCGCGTGGCCGCCAAGCGCTGGCGACGCACGCCGCGTGGCAGACCTGGCCTGCCTTGCCCTCCATGTGCTCGCCTTCATCTGCTGCCCCCGCTGCGCTCCCCACTTCGCCCTCCCACTCTCTCAGATGCAGCGACAGCAGCAGTGCGTGCCCGCTCTCGCCACCGAACGCTGCCGCTGCCCCACTGGTGACATACCCTCCTCCCACGCCTTCTTCCTTTGATTCTCGCCACCAGCAGCTCCACCTAGGGTCCCTGCCTCGCTTGCGCTCGCTCGCGGTTGCCGTCGTCGAGGTAAGGGCCGAGCTTGGCCGCCTCCTTCCTCTCCGGTGAGTGCGCTGCCACGACCGTGTGGTCCGTCACACTGCCGGGCCAACGCCACCCACCCAGTCGGTGCGGCTCGGCGTGGTGTGCACGCTGGCACCGCCTGCGCCACTAGGAGAGCTCGCCGCCGGTGAGCACCGGTCGGCGGGGCTCCTCCCCTGTTCTCGGGTCGCTGACCCGTGGGTCCGTAGGGCCCAGCCGCAGTGACCGGTGGAAGTTCTGGGTGCACAACACCGGGTGCACCCAGCAATTTTGTCGGCTGGTTTTGAAAAGGAATTAAGAAATGAATTTTCAGATTTCTATTAAATACTTTGGAAAATGTTTGTGTACTCATTTTGGCTCCAAATTTGTTGAAACAAATTTTACTAGGTTCCTTGTCACCAGATCTACATGATAAAAATATTGCATGTCATTTGTGAGATACTTTTCTGTAGAGCTTTAATTAATTCTTGATATTGATGATATCTTGAAAAATGGTTAATAAATCCTATATGTATCAGAAAAATATGATTCCAAGTGTGTTATTCTTCTTGTGTAATGTACTTCCTAGGAAAAATATATGACCTACATGTCTTGTAGAAAAATTATGAGGTGTAGTTCAAGTGCCTTTAATGACTAATTTTGTTATTTTTGCTAGAGAGCAAAATTTGTATAAAACATGCATGTGATAATTTTTGTACAGTGATTATTTGTTGTGTAGAACATGGGAAAAATATTTCATCTATTGTTTGACACTTTTCACAGTACAAAGTATTTTCATGTTCATAATCATGCCCTAGCTTGTTATTTTTGTGTAGACTAATCCACTCATCCAAATGCCATAAAAATTTGATGGTAGACTACTTAGGGTAGTACTGAGCTATGGTAATTTTCTAAGATTTTTCTGAGCTATAAAAATAGATGTTGTTATTCAAACCTATTATTAACTAGGGTTAATCAAATGTTACTTTGTGTATGCTTAAGGAATTAGTGAAGCTTTGGTGTATCTTTGAAGCATTTAATGAGATGTGTTAACTTATCATATTAGTAGTAGAAGAGAATACAGTAGATGACATGTGCTTGTAGTATATGTTCTTAGATGATGTTGACTACCTTGCATTCAAGCATATCCCTTGTGTTCATTTCATCTGATGCACTTTTGCATAAGCACTTACGCACATGCATCATACAGGATCGCAAACCAAGAGCCCAGTCGTCATACACGAGGAACCCGAGGAACAGCTCGAGGTGCAGCCGCAGGAAGTGACCGAAGCCGACGAGGAGGACATTGAGGAACTTCCGGAGTGCCCAGATCACCGCCCGAGCTCCTTCGAGAGAGGCAAGCCCCGGAGCATTTTCTCCCTGGTTTGCAATTATTAATTAAATGCTTTACTTTAATTTATGCATTACGTTCAGGAGTTGTTTGCAGCCGTTGCTGTATTATACCTTGTCTACCTTTGCTACTATATTCTTGTTACCCTGGTATCCACAGTCGAGTCAATGCTTAGCTGGCTTAGACTGGTAGAAGTCGGGTGATTTCTTGTCACCTGCGAGCTATAGGTGGTTACCTGGATCTGCTTGGATAACCAGGTAGTCATGGTATAACTAAGTGTTAAATGAAGTTGAGACCGGATGGAGACTTACAGAGTTTTGGACTATAGTGCTTTTTGTCTATGTCGATTAAGGACCGACCGTTGTTGGGCCTCGAGTCATTTTGAACGCATGCCTTATATTTAGCTGGCCGAATAAAGTACCTTTCAACCGTGAAGCTAGGAGATTATTCAGGCCGAGTAGATTGCCCGCAGCGCACTGTGCCAGAGCAGGTGTGGTAGGACACGGGGGCGAGATGATAAGACCAAAGTGCAGTCGGTCGGCCCCCGGGTACATGTGGTTCCTAGCAAACTTGAGATTCCTGGATAGTTGACTCGGTGACCAATACCTCACTTTAGCGGGTGAGTGAGGTTTGTATAAGGAATAAATCACCAGCTGGTTAGGAATCGATTTGAATCACCATCGCTCCTAGATAGTGAGCACTTGACTTGAGTGACTTCATCGTAGTAATGTTGATGGAACCCTTGGACAGTTATAATGAATATGACATTATGGAAGTTGTTAATGATCATTGGTTACCATTATTTGCTTAATTACATGCTTGCTCTAGTATAGGTGCAAATTTAGTTGACAGGTTAATAATAATTAACTTGACAATAATGCTTTTGGAAAGGTTCTTGAAATGCTAAAAATGCCTCTTTTGCAAATGAGTCCGCTACCCTACTATATAGCCCTTCATAATCCTTGGTGTCACTTTATTTTCGGTTATGTCGGGTAAGTCTAGCTGAGTACCTTCTCGTACTCAGGGTTTTATTCCCACTTGTTGCAGATGGGCAGATGTATTACGGCTAATATACAACTACCTTTATCCTGCGATGGGTGATGCTTAGGACCATGGGCATGGTCATTCCTTACGTCTCGTCTGATGCTTTTGAGGAGATGATCATTAGTTGGCACTGTATTTGAACTTCGTATGAGTGCGTGTGGTTTTGAACAAATGGCTTCCGCTACTTTTATTCGAACTCGTTTGTAATAACTATGTTTAAACTCTGATGTATTTGTGATGCGAACTTTTATGTAATATGTGATGGTGACCACTAAACTTATTACGATCTTGGCTAGTATGTGAGTTGGTTTGAAATCCTTCGCAATTTCACGAACTACCGGGTTATATGGGCTTAAGTTTACTAAATCGTCTGCGCTGGTGGATGATTTTCTTATTTAATTTCGTATAATTAGTCGGTTCTGTTATAGGAAGCTAGATCCCAAAATAGTAAGTTGCCATTTCATTGGCTACCCAGAAAAGTCAAAAGGTTTTTGTTTATACTGTCCAGACAGACATACAAAGTTTATGGAAATGAGACATGCTATCTTCCTAGAGGATGAAATGATGAGGGGGAGCATGGTAGCTTGAGAAATTGACCTTGAAGAGAAGCAGGTGTATGCGCCCACTCCGATGATTCATGAACCATTTTTCTCACTACCTGCTGTCGCTGCTCCGACAGTGCAAGATACTGTGGTACCAGCACCTGTTGTTATTACGCCTGTGGCAACAATGAATGACGATGAGGAACCTATTCTTTAGGATCCTGTAGAACCTATTACCACACACGAGGGGGCACAACAATAGCCTCAAACAGAAGATGTGCCAAATATGGAGGCCCCTAAAAGGTCTCAAAGAGTTAGAAAATTAGCTATTCCTGCTGACTATGAAGTATACAACACTAAGGAATTTCAAATGGAGTATGATCCCACCTCATTTGAAGCAGCCATGAGAAGTGATCATTCATCAAAGTGGCTTGAGGCCATGGAAGATGAAATGAAATCAATGAATGCCAATAAAGTTTAGGACATGGAAATAATTCCTAAAGGAGCCAAAACAGTAGGCTATAAAGTTTGCATGGCACAACTGAAAGGTTTTGTCATGAAAGGAAAAGAATGAATGGGATATCGCCTAAAGAAATCCATTTATGGATTAAAACAAGCTTCAAGACAGTGGTACTTGAAGTTTGATCGGACAATAAGGAATTTTGGGTTTAAAGAAAATATAGAGGACAATTGTGTCTATGCAAAGTTTAAGAATGGAAAGTTTATCTTCCTTGTCCTGTATGTGGATGATATCTTACTTGTTAGTAGTGATGTCAGTCTACTACTGGAGACAGAGAAGTTTTTGTCCTCAAAATTTGATGAAAAATCTTGGTGAAGCCTCATTCGTTCTAGGGATCGAGATTCACCAAGATAGAAGTAAAGGGGTATTAGGACTGTCACAAAAGGCATACATAGAAAGGATCTTAAAGAAATTCAGTATGCACAAATGTAGTCCCTCACCTGCTCCTATAGCCAAGGGCGATAGATATGGGGATTTTCAATGCCTTAGGAACCAATATGAGATCGATCAAATGAAAGTGGTTCCATATACTTTAGCTGTCGGAAGCTTACAATATGCTCAAATATGTACGCGCCCTGACTTGGCATTTATTACTGGGTTACTTGGTAGATTCCAGAGCAATCCTAGAATAGAACACTGGAAATTAGTAAAGAAAGTTTTGCGTTATTTGTAAGGAACAAAAGGCCTCATGATGACGTATAGAAGATCTAATTCACTCCATATAGTGGGATATTTAGATTCTGATTATGTGGGAGATGATAGAAAATCCACGTCTAGATATATATTCACTCTCGTAGGGGGAGCTATTTCATGGAAAAGCTCAAAGCAAACCGTCACTACATCATCCACAATGTATGCCGAGTTTGTAGCGTGTTATGAGGCAACAGGGTAGGTGAACTGGCTAAAGAAGTTCATACCCAGTTTGAAGGTGGTTGACGACATCTATAGACCACTTAAGTTATACTGCGATAATAATCTGGCAGTATAGTATGCTCACAACAATAAGTCAAGTGGTGCTGCCAAACACATTGACATAAAGTATTATGTTGTGAAAGATAAAGTCCGAGGTCATGTCATAAGTCTTGAGCATATAAGTACTGAAAAGATGCTCGCGGATCTGCTTACAAAAGGCTTACCACCCAACGTGTTTAGAGAACATGTAGCCAGCATGGGTTTAAGGGAAAGCCTATAATTCCTGGATAAAAGAAAGCCCAAAAGTTAAGTATCTATTTTAGAATAGAGCGGTGTGTTGTAGCTATTAAATATATTGGCAATTGACCGTGATGATGAAACATGCTCTATGCACTAATCTATAATAGAATGAACAAAAGTAAATGATATGAAATTAAAAGATGGTAGGAGATCAAGGGGGAGATTATTAGATTGATCTCTAATCCCAAACTGGGCCCAATGGCCCAGTTGGGCCTTTGATCCATGTCCTGATCGGGGGCGCCCAGCCCACTATGGCTAGAGGACCCCTGTCACACTGCCCAATAAATAGAGGTGGGGGCCGGTGACTCAAGTCACAAGGTTCGCCTGAGTCGAGCTCCCCACCGACAAACCCTAATCTGATCTAGAGGGTGCGCAGCTAGTGACGGGAAGCCACTAGCCGCGCCGCCACCGAACTACGTCACTGTCACCACTGCACTACGCTGCCACCCGTCTTCCTCGACCGTCACTGCCCTAGCGCAGACATCGACTCCATGGCGGACACGAGCGGATCCTCCTCCACTACGGTGTCAGGTTTGACACGTCCATCTTCTACCCTTCTCTTTCTCTTGTTCTACCTACTGTTACTGCACTAGTAGATATTCTAGTATTCATGATTCTATTCAACAGCAAGTACCCGACTAGATCTATGCTCCTAGTGATTCGATAAGTTTAACAGATGGAATCCTTCGAATTTTAGACACTGACAGGTGAAGTAACACACTCACACCACCCACATGTAGAATTTTGAACATGTACTTGTACCCGTGGGTGAAATTTTGTATCAACATCTGTATATAGGATTGCCATCCTTACCCCCGACCCCCACAACCCTTTCATCCTCATGCTTTGCTACTAGCTCTTGAATCACTTCATGCCTAGTCCACTCTAATGCCACTAGTTTTTGCTTCGAAGCCAACTAGATTCCAGTGAAAGCCCACATCGCCATAATTATTAACCTTCAACCCTAAATTGGCTTGCCTAGGAAAGTAAGTGAAAAAACCTACTTCCACTAGAATTAGATATAGCTAGCAAAATATTCATACAACATCTACTGTCTAACGTTTTGTCATGTAAGGCTAGGCAAGTTCTAGCAAAGGATAAAAAATCCCTCAAGTTTAGACTTCTAGATGCAGAGGAGAGGAGGAAAGAGGGAGGAATGGAGGATGATGGTAGAGGAGCACGATGAAGTGCTACACTGACATCGGCATAATGTTCTCAAAAAGCAAAGAGGCGACGTGTAGGGTACAATGGGGCGTGAGGTGAGAACAACAATTTGGTTGGAATGATCAAGATTAAGGGCGTGTTTGGATGGCTTCCAAATCACACCGTAGGCCACCGCGCCACACATGCAGCATGCCGCACTTTCCAAATGCCGCCACCACACTTTGCCGCATGTTTGGCGAACGCTGCAGCCTGTAGTGCAAAACGCACGCCCCATCTCGCCAATAATCGGGTGGCCGATTTGCTCGCCGCACTCGCGGCGTGGCTAGACTCGTGGCGGCAGCGGCTCAGGCGGGAGCCAAATGCGCCCTAAGTTTAGAGGATTCTTTCATTATGAAGTTGAGGCCAATCTAAATTGTTGGCTTCAAAATGCATGGTAAATTTGTCAATAGATTTTGGACCCTAAATTTAACGACAATAATCTAACACCATGTTCACTTGATCGTTTCTGTGGCTTATAAGTCAGCTGATGTTGTTTTGTTGTGGGAGAAAACACTGTATCATGGCTGATAAGCATGGCTAGTACAGCTCGTTCGGCCAATCAAGTCTTTCCTCATTTCAGCTCGTTTTAGCTTATTCTACTATTGAATCATCTGAAAGAATCCGAAATCAGCCCAAACCTAATCAGCCAAATAGGCCCTACAGATCCATCTTATTTCCATCCCATCTCATCATGGGGGGAGAGAATTCAAGAAGAAGCACACAGCACCAACACCGAGTTAGGACGACTTTGGAGAAGATGCATGCATGATTAGTTGGATCTTGGGTAAAGCCTAGTTTTGACTTTTGACTTTGCAAGAACACCTATCAGTAGCCCGCTCAAAGCCCCACTAATCACTCCCATTTTTCTAACCATGTTGCTAGGCGACCGAGCCAAACTAAAATCACCACTGTTGTACTACATCAGGCGTGAATTGAGAAGGCCGCTACCACTGCCAATGGGCCCAAGCTAACGACCGGAGAGAGAGGGAGTGCTCTCATGTGGGCCCCATGCTGTGAGACAGGTCAACTTGGGTGGTGTTTAAATCCATGGAGTAAATTTTAGGGATATCACATCGGGGTGTCATATGTGAGTGTTCAGATAATAATAATAAAACAAATTATAGAAGTCCTTAGTAATATGCGAGATAAATTTATTAAGCCTAATTAATCCGTCATCAGCACATGTTTACTGTAGCACCACATTGTCAAATCATGGAGTAATTAGGCTTAAAAATTTGTCTCGCACATGTTTACTCTTTGCATCTGTCCAAACATCCGATATGATAGGGAGTAAACTTTAGGGGGAGGAACTAAACAAGGCCACTATCAGGTGCAGGAGTCTGTAGCAGTAGAAGTTGGAAAATGAACATGATTTGAAAATCTTTGTTGAATCTGGAGAGTAGATATGATCTGTCTGCATTAGCACTATATATAGTACTACAATCCATTCTTAAACTAAAGTTGCTGGTTTGTAATCCAAGGAGCCTTCTCAAACAACCCCTAAGAGCACCGCCTCCAAAAATTACCCCCATTTTACGGGACAGATCTCTTAAAAGAGCTGGCTCTATACCGTCTCCAAAAATACACGGCGTGTCTCTAAATATCGGTGTGCATTTTTTGGTAATGATGACAATTTATTGGGATGATACTTTGTCTCTGCCTTTGTTAATCAAAATGCATGTCTTCTTTGAAAATTGAATTTGTAGTAATGCAGGCAAATAGGTATAAAATCTGTCCTGACATTTCATCCCAAAACACTCAATGACAGTTATTATTTTCTTTGCGATGGACTATACTCACAGTTACTACTATATATAATCTTGAAAATAACATAATTCAATATGATGTGCAACCCATAGTTACTAATCCAACTATTAAAGTTACTTTAATATATACAAGTTTTGCTGGGATGATGGCAATGATAACTGTTAGTTTGATCTCCACCAATTGGCCCAACAGTCAATTGAGCCCTTGGATCCGCGCCTTGATCGGGGGCGCCTAACCGCTCCATGGTTGGTGGGCCCCCATCGCACAACACCATAAAAGAGAGGTGGGGTCGAGGCATAAGGCACGAGATTCTCCTGAGCTAGTAGGTGTCCCACCGACCATTCCCTAACCCTAACTGATCTAGAGAGAGGGTGCTGCCAGTGACAGGAAGCCACCACTGATTTCACCGTCACCTTTGCATCGCCACCACTATACCGGACTTCACCGCCCGCACTACATACCTGCTGCCATGGCAGTTACTTCCTCCTCTACCTCCTCTGACAAGCCCGAAGGTTCGGCCCCTCTACTCTCTCTGCCTCCTTGTCCCAGCTTCACTATTACTCGATTTGAGTCAACCAGTAAGCAATTCACCCTCAGTACTACACCTAGATGAATCCTAAGCGTATAACATTGGTATCAGAGCCATCGATCTAGTGTAAAGTTTTGGTAGGGGTAGCAGAAATTAGAAGGAGGTGAGAGATTCGGTTTGGATCTAAGCAGAACAAAGAACATGAACTCTAAACCCTAATCGGGTGAAGAAAAGAGGAAAGGGGTCTTGGTTTTGAGAAGAACTCAAACCCTAACCCTAACCCACATAGAGTAGGTGGGGAAGATGAACAGTGGGCCTGGTCAAACCCAAACCCTAAGACCTAACCCAAGCAGAAGAAGGATAGAGCAGTGAGGATACCTGCTAGGGCTCCTTTGTCATAGACACCACCGCCGTAGCGCGGGAAGTAGACCATGCCGTCGTATTTGCTAGCGCGCGTGAAGAAGATTCGAGCCGCCAGCTCACCGACGTTCTGCCAAGGTGGCATGGCGTCCCTCTATCAGGTCTCTACCGCTTGCATCACGTCATCATGGCTGCTGCTGCGTGCGCCCGCTGTGCTGTCATGTGGCCTGGCCACCGTTGTCTTGTGAGTCAAAGCACTGCGATCGCACGAGTCATGCTGGCCTCATACGCGCACATGGAGCCATCATCCATCGCACTGTTGTCCTCTTCCATTTAGTGGCTGCGCCAAGCCACGCTCCTGATCATAGTTGCCTTGAATGGCGTCGCGCTGGCTGGCCGAGCCGCGCCAAGGCCAACCGGCAGGGCCTGGTCCCATCCATGTAATTGCACACGCCTAGAGCTTGAATTGGAGCCTAGCTTCGCGCCAAGCCTACCACTGCCATGGGGGTGGTGCCCGCGGTCCTGAGAGACCCTGCTCTTATCAGGATTTCTTGAAAACGCACCCACCCACATCCACACCCCATGGCTGAGCCTCTAGATGCGGAGCATTGGCTTCGCATTCTAGAGCAAAAGTTTCTACTGCTCACCGTAACTAATGAGCAGAGAGTGCGCTTTGCGGTGCAACAGTTGTTGGGGTCTACTAGTGCATGGTGGGATATATTTAAGGCCATGCAGCCGGCGAATCTCCATGTGACCTGACAGGAGTTCACAGCGGCCTTCAGAGAGTATTATATTCTTGCTGGTGTTCTAAACAGAAAGTTGATAGAGTTTCTAGGCCTTTGGCAAGGAAGCATGTCTGTGATGGACTATGTCAACAAGTTCAACCACTTGTCGTAGTATGTTGGGACTCATGTGGATACAGATGAGAAGAAGAGAGACTATTTTTATCGCGACCTCTCTTGCATCTTGCAGAAGGAGTTATATACTGGGAACTATCAGACCTTTGGGGCAATGATGAATGCGGCTATTGCCATGGAGGGCTTGTAGTGTGACTCTCAGGCAGAATGGAAGCGCAAACGGGTGGCTACTAGGTCTTCTAGTCATCCCTAGGTGCAGAAGGTACAGGTTGTCAGGTGGGTGCCCTACCAGCCCTCGGGTGGGCATTTGTTTCGACAGCCTCAGTAGACCTTTTAGGCTCCTTCCACTTAATATCATGCACCTACCTAGCAGGTGCAACACCAGCAGCCCCAGGGACAGCAGGTCCTACCTCGTCTGGGACTAGGGACCAAGCCTGGTGCTTGTTTCATGTGTGGCAAGGAAGGCCACTATGCCCAGGAGTGTCCGCAAAACCAGCCGGCCCAGTCTGCTCAGCCTTCATCTAACTCCAGGCTAATCAATCAGATAGTTATTAAGAAGAAAGTGCCAGTGAGCCGATCTGGACAGGTTAATTTCACAGAGGCTGAGGAAATATTGCAAAATGAACCGATGATGGCTAGTATGTTCACCATTGATTCCCATCCAGCTTATGTGTTGTTTGATTCTGGTGCATCGCATTCAAGTATGTGATTTGCACACCGGCACAATATACCTCTTATGGCTATACTTTTTCCCTATAGAATCAGTACTCTGGGTGTGTAGTTGTGCGTTAATACTCAGACGGACACCGTGGGCTTAGTGTTAGCCACTCATACTTACCGTCTTCAGTTCATGGTATTTCCTAGGCAAGGCATTGATGCAATTCTAGGAATGAACTGGTTGCGCGTATATGGGGTAGTTTTGGATTTGAAGCAGAGAGTTGTGGAGTTACGACTTCCTTCTTCTGAGGATAGAATGTCTCTTCTTGTGCCCTTAGATCTAGTCTTACCTGTTGCTGCTCATGCTGAAGCATCTCTTGATCTTGCCTCTATTTCTATGGTCTATGAGTTCCCGAATGTCTTTCCTGAAGATCTACCTGGGTTGCCACCGGAGAGAGATGTGGATTTCTCCATTGAGTTAGAGCATGGCACTGCTCCTATCTCCCGACGCCCATACCGCATGGCCCCAAAGAAATTGGCTGAAATAAAGAAATAGTTAGAAGAGTTATTGGAAAAAGGATTCATCCGTCCTAGCTCTTCACCATGGGGTTGTCCAGCCATTTTTGTGAAGAAGAAGGATAGCACTCTTTGGATATGTGTGGATTACCGCCCTCTTAATGCAGTAACTATTAAGAACAAGTATCCTTTATCACGTATTGATACTTTGTTCGATCAACTAGCTAGTGCCAAAGTGTTCTCAAAGATTGATCTCCGTTCAGGCTATCATCAAATCAAGATTAGACCACAAGATATACCAAAGATAGCTTTTTTCTACTAGGTATGGGTTGTATGAACACCTAGTCATGTCTTTTGGTCTCACCAATGCTCCGGCATTTTTCATGCATCTCATGAACTTAGTTTTTATGCTAGAGTTGGATAAATTTATGGTGGTATTCATTGATGATATCTTGATATATTCCAAGAACAAGGAAGAGCATGCCCAACACCTTCGGATAGTACTGACTCGATTGAGGGAACACAAGTTGCATGCCAAATTCAACAAGTGTGAATTTTGGTTAGATCGAGTGTAGTTTTTGGGACATGTTCTGACACCGGAGGGTATTTCTATAGATCCAAGCAAGGCGCAAGATGTGTTACATTAGAATTCTCCTAAGTTAGTGCATCAGATTCATCAGTTCCTTGGTCTTGCTGGATATTATTGGCACTTCGTCCTAGATTTCTCCAAGATAGCTCAGCCAATGACCAAGCTGCTCTAGAAAGATGCCAAGTTTGTTTGGAGCCTGGCTTGTGAAGAAGCTTTCCAAGCTTTGAAGAACCTTCTTACCACTGCTCCTTTCCTAGCCCAACCAGATATCGACAGACCTTTTGATGTATATTGTGATGCCTCAAAGATGGGGTTGGGATGTGTGCTTATGCAGGATGGGCGTGTGATAGCTTATGCTTCGCGCCAACTGAAAAAGCACGAAGTGAATTACACCACCCATGATTTAGAGCTAGCTGCTGTGGTCCACGCTCTAAAAATTTGGAGGCATTATTTGTTGGGCAACAAAGTACACATTTTTACAGATCATAAGAGCCTCAAATATATTTTTACTCAGTCTGAGTTAAATCTGAGGCAAAGGAGATGGTTGGAATTGATCAAGGATTATAACTTGGAGGCATTAGCACCTAGGAAAGGCCAATGTGGTAGCTGACACTTTGAGCCAGAAGTCATATTAGGTTGAAGAAACACCTTTGTCTCTCAACCATGCAGAGGTGCTAGCTCACATTGCCTTAGTCTCAGAATTACTTAAGCGGATTATTATAGAGCAAAGGCAAGGCACTTTAGAAATTCCTCATATCAAGAAATTGATTGTCGAAGGGCGTGGTCCTCAGTTTGGTATTGATGAGCAAGGGGTAGTAAGGTACAAGAATAGATTGGTGGTTCCATCAAATGAGGAGATTAGAAGGAAGATTTTGAATGAAGCTCACTATTCCAAGTTGTCTATCCATCCTGGCAGCAACAAGATGTACCATGATTTGCGCCACTTGTATTGGTGGTCCAACATGAAGCAGGACATCACCAAGTACATAGCAGAATGCGACAATTGTGGGAGAGTTAAGGCCGACCACATGTGCACTCTAGGATATTTGCAGCCCTTGCCCATTCCTGTGTGTAGCCACTGGTGCTACACACGGAATGAGCAGCAGAGAGCGGTGGCATGGAGCTGCCCTGGCTTTGGCTCCAATTTGGGACTAAGGAGCTTGCACGCAGGGAGTAGGCCAAGGCAACGTCTGACGATGGCGGCGCGGTCAGGCGAGTGCTCTCGAGAGATAGCAGGGAGCAGGGAAATGGTGTGTTGGACCCGGCCGAGAGAGATGGTCGGCCATGATGAGGCACGGACGAACCAGCGACGTGGGCACCGTGGAGCTACGATGTGTGGAGGAGGTGACTGGGAGGGGACGGCGCTGTGGGACCAACGTGGTTCAGGAGAGGGCAGCACAGCAGGCAACGTCGGGAAGAACTATGGTGACGGCCGTGGGGCAGTAGGACCAACGTGGTCTATGGCGCGCGGCGGACGGACTAAAGCTAAGATGCCACCTCATGGTAGTAGAAAAGGAAAGGGAGAGAGAGAGGGAGAGGGCACAAGCGTGTGAGACAGCAGCAGCAGTGGGCCACGACAATGTCAAGGACAGGGCATGGGATATGGGCACATGGCACAACGTGGCCTGTGCCGGTGCACATATAGGAAGGGAGTGGACATGGCGTGCTGGCACAGCAGCGCAATAGAGGCAGACAACAAACTGAGGCAATGCAAGGAGACATATGCAGGTTCACTGCCTATTTCAAGCACGCGAGGGAAGCAGGATGGGACAGCACAACACGGCCAGAAGGGGCAAACGCAGGAAGGTGAGAGGACATGGCGTGGCATAGATAGAACCACGTGCTCTCATTAAAATTCAGATATGACGCAAACGAGGGAGAGAAGACAGGAGAAAAGAAAAAGCAAGCAATCGACTCGACAGCACGGCGCGACGCAATAATTTAGGTGATTCAAGCGATCAGGACGGCAGCTGTCGTGGGTACATTACTAATTTATTTTAGGGACTAAAATGAGTCTATACGTAAATATAAACATGTCACTAGACCAAAACTTTTCAACTGAACGTGCTTATCAAAATAAACACATGAGTATACATATATATATATCGATTTATTTATTAATGGATTTTATTTTATTTATAAAAGTTGCTTTTCCTGCTTAATCTAATAGGACAAACTATTCGCTAGCATCGTCGTTTGACATTCCTAAATATCTTTACGCACTGAGTAATTTAACTTGGGTGTTTATTTGAGTCCATGAAACTAAGTCACACAGGATTCGCTTATTGCCTCAAGTACGTTTTAAATTAAAAACCCGAGAAACTCGTTTCGAAATTTTTACTTAGGCCTAAATCATGGTGCTAAATAAGCTTGTAACACCAGGGGTGTTACAACCAACCTCCCTTAAAAGAATCTCGTCCCAAGATTCGAAGCAAGAACCAGAAGAGGGGAAAACGTGATTACATTTCGTAGATCAAGGATTACACGAAAGATCACACGACTTCGAATACTAAACCACACGAGGATTTATAGATACATGGTTAAGAGCAAACTAATACAACCGAGACTTAATCCAGAAGTCAAGATAGATGAGGGCAATAGAGAAACAACAAGATAATGATTATCCAAAACATGGCATAGCACTAACAGATCCAGAAACAGGACTCCCAGAACTCAAATATCGTGAACCCTAAGACCAACTAACCAAGAGAACTTGAACTTCTTCGGAAACTAGATCCTTCTTCTCAGATTACACCATCACCTCAGACTGACAAACCTAATTCCACGAGTGATGACTGGATCACGTAGCTCTACTCCGAATGCGAGGGAATGGGATGAAGAAGAAGAAGAGCAAGGACCAAGGGTATTTTATAGCGGTGAACGGAGGTGGGGCATAACACACTGGAAGTGGAGACGGCATGGATGGAATAAATAGACGGGTCATGCCGTGGAGACAAACACGGCTAGGGTGCGCTCCCTGCCCAAACAAGCGGATGGGAAATAAAGGAGAGGAGATAAGAGGTGCGCTCGATGAGGCAGGCATGCGGGCGACCATGTCCCCAAAAGAAGAAAGAAAGGAGAGGGAAGGGGGGTCCAGTACAAGGATGAGGCATGAGAGTTGAAAGCCGACCGGATGCTAGGAAAAAGAAAAAGCGCATAGTGCACAAAGACGGCGAGCACGGCACGATGCTGCGGCCACACAAAAATGGGACAATAATGGACCCAACACCGATGGCATTTGCAAGGTACACAGCGAATAACCCGGCATGTGTAGCATGGTCAACTAAACACAGGTCTTGGGACATGACGTCCACTCTGGATTTTACAATTACTCCCGCCAATTCATGACTAACTTTCCTTACTACTATACTTTTTCTTCCCTTCCTTGCCCACAATACGCACCAACCTTTGTATGAACTGAGATCGCAACATACATGCTTCCGCCAAAACCACCTCCTCTTGTTCATCTTGTGAGAACACTATTTCACTAATCCGTTGTGGATTTTCCATTTGAACACCTGAATATTTCCAAGGAGAATATTTGTGGCAAAAGCGGCATGATGGTGTAACTTGGTAAAGGTACTTGGTTAACAACCTCGATACCAGCGCGTGCCGAGCAGCGTCACATGTGGTAGTTGTTCCATAGGGAGCCCTTGGTTTTGTCATGGCACCATAAGCTATTAACTAGGCAACTACTACCAACTTACATGCCATGAAGGTGGTGGGGTCATAGACCATAGAGTAAGAGGGGTATTGCAAGGGAAAATTCAAACAACATGGTTCCCTTCACAACAAGGGACAAGGAATTCAAATCCAACGACGGATTTGTTTTAAACAGATTCAAGTGTTCTACTAGGACATCCACAATTAGTCGATACAGTGTCCAATGTTATCCAATCACGACTGGTCCACTGGTATCTGAATGACAACTTCTCTTGTAACCCGCTTAATATCGCCCATAAAAACTTTAAGCACGTCTAACAAAACTTAAGGTAGATGGACGCAATAAACATAGTGAAATAAATAAAATGTGTATTCCAACGGTCTTATACGAGTACAACATATAGGCATTTAGGCTCACATTCGTGGCACAGCATTCACCTACAGTCAGACGATCCCAACAACTATGGATGAACACAACAGCAAGAGTACAATACGAAGAACAACGACAAAAAGCACTACTACTACGGGTACAGCATTCCAAGGCAACTAAGCTACTCTAGCCACGCATCTTCATTCTCGGGCGTGGTGGATTCTTCTACCGCCCTTGCTATGGATCTGCATCTTCTCTTGCTGATGGCTGAGTGAGAGGAATCAAGGGCTCTACTTCTACATCACCGGTTCTCCTTCTTTTTAGGCGGGTGGATAGGGATCCCCTCCAAGATCAGGACATCTTGCCTTTCATCAACCAGTGTCCTCTGCTTGGCCCTAGTGAACAGATAGGCCTCACCTAGCTGATGGACATGCCAATCTTCAGCCTCCTTCAGAGCTTCTGACATGGCAGTCTCCCAACTCTCAGCAGCTGCAGCACTGGCATGTGCTTCGACATGTTGCACCTGGAGCATCCGGGTGAAGATCTTGGCTTCCTCGACTCGATGGAGGCAGCTCCTTAGTTCCAAGGCTTGCCGGTCATACTCCTCATCCAGAGCAAGCATGTACGTGGTCAAGTGCACCACGGTAGGACTATCTTCTTTCGCATCCCGCCCTTGTAAGGCCTCCATGCGAGCCTTCCATGCCCACCGATTCTTGTCCAAGGGTGGAAAGAACCTCATGGGGGTATGGGAAATGGGCTCTTCATAGATCTGGCAAAGGTACCATAGGGCTTTGCGGGCCACAACCTAGTAGGTATCAATGAAGCTAAACCCAGTTGTGGTCACACTCCAGGCTTCAGTGATGTTAGGGAACTCTTCACTCTTTCCAATATAGACAGTAACCTTGCACCGATTAGTGCCATGCTTCTCATACTCACGGCCCTCATACTTAGGATGATCTCTGACTCTGAGCTTTTCTAGGGTGGCATGTAGGATTCTGGGAAAACCCTCAATGTTCAGGCAGTAACTACTAACCCAGGCTCCTACCATCTCTAGCGGTGGTGGTGAGGAAGGTTGAGCGAAAAGCTAGCTCAAAGGAAAAGCTAAGCGAGCTAAAGTGCGTCGAGTAGTGGTACCAAGGGCTAAGTCAGGCTCTACTTATAAAGGTGGAGTATTTAGTGGTATTGACGCGGTCCACCAGGGTTCCCACGTAGGATCACTACGACGAATCGACCAAATTCTGCGTGTTCGAGGTGAGCGACGTGCGATGCCATTACTAACTAGTATGACTATAGGGCAAGGGTTTGACAAGAGCGTAGAAAAAGGATACGGGAAGACGTGGGTCACGACAAGCATGAACCACAACGAACGCGAAGAATGAAGCCATGGTGCAGACCTAACTCTGGAACAGGAATGAGCCAATCGTGCATAAATACAACATGCGTTACCCTATGGATGGCATATATGCCAGCAACATGGCACTGTAATGCACAAATAGGATATGCATGAATGCACGTTCTATACGTCCTTTCACTATTGCCAATATATAGGGCAACCATTCTCTGATTTTTGGCACAACGTTCTCTCTCTACAACTAGTTGATACTATCGGACTATGTCCGAGTCAGTGTACCTATAGAAAACTTGGTTAAGCCTACCTAAGTCAGCAGTGTGCCATCTATCCTGGATACATAACCATAGTAATAGGGCTACTTATATAACTCCGCAGTTAAATGCCCTAACTTTTTGTAAAAATAGGTTATCAAATTTTAATTTAGAAAAGGTTTTCGAAACTTTATTTCCTCATTTATACTATGATACCACCTGTGGCAGAACCGACTAATCTAATGCCTTATAGGAGTGCTCGTCTTCCATTAGACACTAAGCACCTAAAGGAGAACACCAAATTACTCAGTTCTGTCGGGCACACCCCGAGGGAGAGCCCAAAAATCCACATTTTTACATCAGGATCCCAAATGAGAGAATAAAGCTTACATCATTATTAATCATTTCTTACATCACTTTTAATACAACATCAGAGTATAATATTTATTATTATAACAGCATAATGTAATCATATTATCAGAGTTATAAACAATTTAATTAAACAATGGAATATAAACATGTGATCAGAATTACAGCGGAAATAAATATCTATTCTTGACATGATGAAGTATTGATATATAAACTACGACAACAAATTATAAAACTTTCATTTATAAAAGCATTTGGTGAGAGTTATAAATAAAGACTACGATCGCAGCGTAAAGGAAATCCTCTCTGAGCCCACCAGGAGGAATCCACACACAAAAGTCAGCTTTAGCATCCGCCTGTCACCTGCAACATGGGGAATAAAACCCTGAGTACTCAATTGTACTCAGCAAGCCTTACCCGATAGGAGGAAACAAAAGACTATAAGGATATGCAAGGCTATCTGGCTTGTGGGTTTATTGCATTTGCAGGAAGCATTACTAAGCGTGCGTCCTTATATTTGATTTTTATTAATAGCCGCATTGGTTCATTAACTAACCATTCTATGTAAGCACCTGTGCTACTTTCAAGCAGGTGGTAAGCAATCAGATTTCTGTTTTCCATCTCCCATCTTTTATCTTTTAGTTCTTACTACGATGCTAGACCATAGACAAGCCGTACCGGATTTCTCGGTGATTTGTGAATCAATGCCCCCAGCTAGGTACCCCGAAAACACATGCACCGCTTGTACCCAAGGCACAAGCAGGACCAACCCATCACCCTCCTATCCTAGGTGTCTAGGTCCCTGCACAAACTAGGACTCTAAGCCCCCACCCCTGAGTCCCGGACTCAGTGCGGAGCATGGACCTCCTCCACCAAAACAAAACCCTAGCAGTCGATCTGGAAAGAGCCGGATCCATGATAAGAGAGCAACAAGTCTTCCAAGCACCCATACCCAAGTATGTGCTTGGGATAATAAGTCTATGATTTGCCTAGAGACTTATGCAACGATCGGTCCTTAACCGACACAGACAGGGAAAGCAGTGTAACCAAGCTATGCCCTGCATCCACGGTGACATAACCTCTTACACCCACCAATACCCAAACCATATCCCTGCCCTGTCACCATTTTCCCTTTCCACCATTTTTATATATTCCAAGTGATAATAATCCAATAATATATTTCCTATCTCTCGCGAGTGACAGCCATCACTCAACTTCTACCGGAGTCCTATAGCATAGCAATCTACATGATCCTGTCATACTAGTAAGATTGTTGATGCGGGACCCATAGGTTTCCCCACGGAGAAGAGAGAAGAAAACCTAGTCCAAATAGGATTCTCTACATGTAATTCTACTAGGACTAGTTACACATAATCCTACTAGGATCTCTACTTTGTAACCGACTAGGACTCCCGCCTCTCCTAGACTATATAAAGGAGGGCAGGGGTCCCTAGATCGACACCGACACATAACTGACAGAACTCACAACCACAACATACCTCACAACACAACAAATAGCGCAGGGCGCAATATACTATCCACACCAGACTAGACGTAGGGTGCCGTGACTTTCCGGCGTGCCGAACCAGTATAAATCATTGTCTCCCTGCATTTACCATCAAGTTCCTGCAAACGCCGATACCCCTCTGAACAAATCACCGTCCCGGGTACCCCATGACGGGTTGCCGGTGGTAAAACATCGACAAAGACTCATAGGAAAAGATATATATATATATATGCAAGTGGGTTTCATTCAACTCCTTAAAACTTAATGCACAAATATAATTTAAACTACAGAAAAGTAGAGGTTATGCACCGGGGCTTGCCCGGGTAAGATATATATTAAAAAGTTAGTATCTGCAACTTTAGATCATCCACTTTCAACTGAATAGAAATCCCATTGCATCATCTCCTAGAGACAATACCATTACAACATCTTTGGATTCCCAATCATCCTTCAATTGATCTGTTGATCCATCATCGTACCTATATGATATGCAATGATGCAAATGCATAGATGTAAATAATCAACGACAGCCAAAATGCTTAGAAATCCGATCACGCCTCATAAGCTAACGAGATAGCTCCAGCGCTGGTCTACATATCCTTGTTGTCGAATAAGGCGTTACTTCCAACAATTATTTTAGTTATATAAACCAATGTTGTTTCTTTATTTCATTCTATCGATTTAATCATTATTCAAAATAGAGCATCATTATCTACCTAGCAAACTAATTATTATTGAGCTACAAAAATTATAGTGAGCAGATAATAATATTAGTAATTTACTGTAAAATTTTTAGAGTTAATACTATCACCGATTTATCATGGAAATTCCTACAAGTTCACCTTTTAACCATATTAAACACTTTAAAATAATTAGAGCAACCCTAAAAATATACGGAACCTATACGAACGAAATACCCTATCAGATAGACCCTAATTTTAGAAACTTAATGAGGATTTGGCATTTTTATGATTTTTCTACTATTTACTATGAATTTCTAAACATTCAGTCGATTACTAATATTAACAAAATATTGAATAAAGAAGAAACGACCCTTGGGCCTGAAACGGCCCAGCTCGCCTGGACCAGCGGCCACGGCAGCCCAGGCGAGGTAGGCGCGGCCCAACGCTACGCAGTGGCCTAGCAGCACGGCCCGGTAAGGCGCAGGCGACCTAGCAGGGCGCTGCAACGGCGGCAGGCTGGCCCAGCAAGCCGCACGTGGGCAACAGGCCTGCCCAAGCGGCATGGCCCAGTCTCGGCGTGCGTTTATGTAGAAAAGACCCCACGTTATTAACCAATCAACCTACGATCTAGCTCACTGTTCAAACGAGTCATGTATTTCATAGTAAGGACCATGTATAACATTTCTTCTTGGATTCTCACCCATCTCACCTTCCTTTCTTTCCTAGGAGCAGAGCGCATGGAGCAGAGGAGCAACCCACCGACGACGGAGGCGGGCAAGAGGCACGACACGACGATGGGAGGAGGCACTGCGAGGCGCGGAATGAGCCGGTAGACCTCGCCAAGCCTACGCCGGAGGTCACCCAGAGCTGCAAGCCACGAGCGTGGCTACACGGAAGTCGCGGCGCAGCGACGATGGCGCAAAGGTGGCTTGAGGTAAGGCGGAGTAGCTCGGCATCGTGTGGGCCATGGCAACGGCGCTATGGTGGTGCGTCATGCGGAGATGCGGCATGGACCAAGGGCACGCGCATGCTCATGCGCGGTGGCGTCCGTGGTGCATCACTTGACCAAAGTAGCTAGCAGCACGGTGCGTGGCCGAGGGCACCTCGAGGTGGCTATGGGCATGGTGGCCAGTGACTGGAGGTGGAGCGTTGTGGAGCCACCAGTCCAGCATGGAGTGGTGCATGGACAAGATGGCCACGCACGGCGCGGAAACCAGGCGCACCAGCACATGCAACGGCCAGCATCGAGAGTCACCACAGGTGCCAGCGAAAAGCAGCGAGAGCGCAGCCACCGATGCTACACGTGGAATGAGCAGCAGAGAGCGGCGGCGTGGAGCTGCGCTGGCTTCAGCTCCAGCGTGATACCAAGGAGCTCATGCGCAGGGAGTAGGCCAAGGCGATGTCCGACGATGGCGGCGTAGTGAGGCGAGTGCTCTCGAGAGACAGCAGGGAGCAGGGAAATGGCATGCCGGACCTAGCCGAGAGAGATGGTCGGCCACGGCGATGCACGGATGAACTGGCAACGCGTGCACCTTGGAGCTGTAGCGTACGGAGGAGGTGACTAGGAGGGGATGGCGCTGTGGGCACGGGAGGAGCCATGGGCACGACAATGGCAAGGCAAGGCAGAGCCACGCGTGGTTTGGGAGAAGGTAGCACAGCAAGCAACATCGGGAAGAACTATGGTGACAGCCATGGGGCAGCAGGACCAACGTGGTCTATGGCGCGCGGCGGATGTACTGAAGCTGAGATGCCACCTCAAGGTAGTAGAAAAGGAAAGGGAGAGGGAGAGAGGGAGAGGGCACAAGCGTGCGAGATAGCAGCGGCAGCGGGCCACGACGATGTCAAGGATAGGGCATGGGATATGGGCGCACAACACAGCATGGCCGGTGTCGGTGCACGTACAGACAGGGAGTGGCGTGCTGGCATGGCAGTGCAACAGAGGCAGACAACAGATAGAGGCAAAGCAAGGAGACGTGTGAAGGTTCACCGCCTATTTCAAGCACGCGAGGGAAGCAAGATGGGATGGCACAACGCGGCTAGAAGCGGCGAACACAGGAAGGTGAGAGGACACGACGTGGCATAGACAGAACCACATGCTCTCATTAAAATTTAGATACGACGCAAGCGAAGGAGAGAAGACAGGGGAAAAGAAAAATCAAGCAATCGACTTGACGGCGCGGCACAACGCAATAATTTAGGTGATTCAAGCGGTCAGGACGGCAGCTGTCGCGGGTACATTACCAATTTATTCTAGGGACTAAAACGAGTCTATACGTAAACGTAAACATGTCACTAGACCAAAGCTTTTCAACTGAGCGTGCTTATCAAAATAAACACGTGAGTATACATATATATATATTGATTTATTTATTAATAGATTTTATTTTATTTATAAAAGTTGTTTTCCTGCTTAATTTAACAGGACAAACCGTTCGCTAGCATCGTCGTTTAACATTCCTAAATATCTTTACGCACCGAGTAATTTAACTTGGGCATTTATTTGAGTCCGTGAAACTAAGTCACACATGATTCGCTTATTGCCTCAAGTACGTTTTAAATTAAAAACCCGAGAAACACATATCGGAAATTTTTACTTAGGCCTAAATTGCGGTGCTAAATAAGCTCGTAACACCAGGAGTGTTACAGAGTCTAGGTAGTGATGGTAGCGCTGGGCTAGATGTTTTCGCTGATGTCAGTGACACCATGGCCAAACCCTGCCGTGGTGCATGGCCACGCCTCTGTGCAGCACTAATCGTGGTGTTTTATACCTCTATCGACTGCTATTGTGATAAAGAGTGCCACGGTGGTGATGTTTGCTGCCGAGGAGGTCTGTGCTCATCGACGTTTGGCCGGAGATGCCGTGGCCTCTAATAAGTTCTGGCTAGGGACTTTGGAACGGGAATTTGAAGTAAGTCGGGGGGGTTAGTGAGACCGTCAGAGAGAGAGGGAAATAGTAGAAAGGATTGTGGGTCCATTTGGTTGAAAACCGATGGCTCTTTTGCATAAGCGTCGGCGCGCGCGGGGTCTCCCCTCCGTGGGCCACTGTCTTGCGTGGGCCGTGCCAGTGTGCTGCGCGTGCACATGCGCGATGCGTGGGAGTAGGCCACGCCGCTCACTCGCGGGCCGCGCGGTGGATTTTGGTTTTTCATTTTCCAGTGAATTAGTAAAGGTTTATTCAATTTAGTTTTGAGCTAAACTTTAGAAAATTATAGTAAATTCTATAGATGTCCAAAAATAGTGAAACAAAATTTGTTAGGTTCACAAAAATGCTATCTAGCTATTGGTGTAGTTAGTTTACAGTTATCTGTGATAATGATAGATTCATTAATTCATTTAGGAGAGCTTAGTATTATTTAGCTTAATATCTGTAGGAATTTTTGTGGCAAATTGGTTATAGCTTTAGCCATTAATTTTTTACGGTAGGTTCGATTAGATTAGTATGTGCTCATGGTAATTTTTGTAGCCCTTGAGTAGGTTGATAAATAGAGTAGCTAGTACTCCTTATTTTAGTATACATATAGTAAATTGGTATTAAGAGTAAGAATGCCTTTAGTTGCTAAGATAGTACATGCCATGTTTCATATTTGTTAGTGGTAACAATAGGTAACTTAGCAACTTAGTCGGTAGAACTAGCTTAGTAGCTTGATAGGTGTGTTCATATTTTAAGAGTTGTTATTGCCATATTACTAAGTGTTGCATCATCATTTCATGCATGTAGATAATGAGTTTGTAGAGTTCATGCCTACGAACGAACATAACTTCGAGGAGATCATTGAAGAGTACGAGGAGGAGATTCTCGCTTAGGAGGGAGCCCTAGAGGCCTCAGTTGCTGACTTTGTTGGCACACCGCCTACCCAAGGCAAGCCCTAGTGCATAACCCTTATTTTGAATGATCACTGGATATATATGATGTGCATTTATATTACAGACATTTTATGGAAACTACATGCATAAATATATCTACCTATGAGTCCTACTAGTATAGGTCGAGTAGCTGCTATGCTCAGGATTTCGGTAGCGTGAGTAACCTGTCGTTACTCACAATAGGTGATTATTATCACTCATGATAAAAATGGTGGAAAGGAAAATGGAGACCGGGTAGGGATATGGCTTGGGTATTGGTGGGTGTAAGAGGTTGTGTCCTGCGGCCAATGGGGCATAGCTTGGTTACACTTTTTCCCTGTCTACGTCGGTTAAGGACCGGCCATTGCAATGGACGCTAGATAAGTCACACACTTATTATCCCAAGCACATAGTTGGGTATGGACGCAGGGAAGGCTTGTTGCTCTCTTGTCGTGGGTTCTGGCTCTTTTTGGACCGGCTGATTGGAGGTGGGGATGGTGGAGGTTTAAGCACCGCACTGAGTCTAGGACTCAGGAGCGGGGGCTTGGAGTCCAAGTTTGGACGGGGACCTAGACCCCTTGACAGGAGAGTGGTGAGTTAGTCCTGCTTATGCTTGGGGTACAAGCGGGGCGTGTGTTTTAGGGTACCCAGCTGGGCACATTGATTTCTGAATCGCCGCCGTGTCGGTACGACTTGTCTAAACTCTAGCACCATAGTAAGAACTGAAAGATGAAAGTTGATGAAATGGGACTATTTGCTCAACTCTTGCTTGAAAGTAGAATAGGTGCTTACATAGAATGGCTAGATAATGAATTAATCATGACCGCTAATAATAACATAAATAAGGATTCACTATTAGTACTACTTTCCGCAAAAAGAAAACCGGCAAACCATAAAGCTTATCATATCCCTTGGAGTCAGAAAATTATTTCCACTAGTCAGATAAGTCTTGCGAGTATATTGTGTACTTATGGTTTATTTACCCCTGTTGCAGGTACTGCTTGAGACGTAGCCGTTGTGTGAAGGATTCTTCTGGTGGGCACAGACGGATCCTTGCTTATTATTGATAGATGTTTACTTGATGTTTATTTTCATTCCGCTGTTTAATATTCCGCACTCTGACTATGGTAATGTAATAATACAATTTTTATGAACTCTAGATGTATGAAATGGACTGAGTTTGTAACTCATTCTCATTATTGGATCCTTGGGGAAAATGTGGATCATTCGGGCTTTTCCTCGGGGTGTGCTCAACGGAACTCGCTCAATGTAGATCGCTCTCAGGGCGCTTAGTGCCAGTGGAAGACAAGCGCCACCGTAAGTGTGTTATTTCGGACGGTTTTGCCACAAATAGCGTTATGCGAAGATCAAGAATGGAAAATTCATTTTCCACATCCTGTGAATAGATGACATTCTACTCACTAGTAGTGATGTTAATCTGTCATTGGAGAAGAAGAAGTTTTGTCCTCAAGTTTCAATGTGAATGATCTTTGTGAAGCGTCATTGGTTCTAGGAATCGAAATTCACCAAAATAGAAGAAAATGGGGTATTAGGACTATCGCAAATGCATACTTAGAAAAGATTCTAGAGAAATAAAGTATGCATGCGAGTAAACCTACGCCTGTTCCTACAGTCAAGAGTAATAGATTTGGGAATTTTAAGTGTTCCAGAAACTGATATGAGATCGATCAAATGAATAAGGTTCCATATGCTTCAGCTGTTGGAAGCTTCATGAGTGTACAAGTATAAGTAAGAACTTACCCTGACGTAGTTTATGAATCAAGGATATTTTGGTAGAAGTCCAGTCCAGATATAGATCACTAGAATGGAGTTAAGAATGTCTTGTAATTTTGCAAAGTATCATAAGCCTCATGCTGAGTAAGAAAGAATTAGTACTCTCAAATAGTTGATAGTATAAAAAGTTAAGTCTTAGTGAGATGTGTAGTAAAATCCACAACAGTTGCTAATACTCGCAGTTAGAGTATTATTGTGGAAAAGCTCCAAAGAAATAGTTATGGTGTCATCAGTGATGCATACCATAGTATAGCTTGTCATAAGGCTTAAGGAACAGGCAAAAGGAGATTAAGAGAATTTGTACCCGGATTTAACAATGGTAGACAACGACAATAACCATTTAAATCAAATTAACTCCTAAGACAACAAGTCAAGTGTGCTACCAAACACATTAACACTAAGGTATATGTTGTAAAGGAGAAAATCTAGAATCATTTTGAAAGCATTGAGCACATAAGTACCGAGTAAGTACTTGCGGATCCGCTTACCAAAGGCTTACCACCCAGTGCGTTTAGAGAACACACAGTCGACATGGGTTTATGAGAAAGCCTATGATTTCTGGATACTAAGGGCCTAGTTGAGTATCTATTTCAACACAGAGAGGTGCATTGTAGTTGTTAAATCTAATGGCAACTGACCATGACGATGAGGCACGCTCTATGCACTAATATGTGATGGAATGGGAAAAAAAGAAAAAGAAAGTTAAGTTTAAGTCATAAGGTGAGATGAAGGGAGAGAATGCTAGTTTGATCTCCACCAATTGGCCCAATTGGGTCCTTGGATCCGCACCCTGATCGGGGGCACCAACCGCTCCATGGTTGGTGGGCCCCCGTCGCACAACACCATAAAAGGGAGGTGGGGGCTGGCGCACAAAACACGAGGTTCCCCTGAGCTACTAGGCGCCCCACCGACCATTCCCTAACCCTAATCGATCTAGAGAGAGTGCTGCCAACGACGGGAAACCGTCACCGACTTCATCATCGCCTCTGTATCGTCACCACTGCGCCGGACTTCACCGCCCGCACTGCGTACCCGCTGCCATGGCGGTTACTTCCTCCTCTACCTCCTCTGCCAAGCCCGAAGTTATGGCCCCTCTACTCTCTCTGCCTCCTTTTTCCAAGTTCACTGTTACTCGATTTGAATCAACCAGTAAGCAATTCACCCTCGGTACTATACCTAGATGAATCCTAAGCGTCTAACAATAACATCGGTCGTTTATCACGCACCTAATTTGGTCAGCCAACAATGCCTTGGGGTTCAAGTTCGTGATTCGGGGAAATTAAATAAAAACCAGTAGAATTAAATAGACAATCATGAAATATGTTTTTTATAAGCAATCATGAAATATGTTGGATATGCATATGCTAGTATCATATCATCCTAGAAACAATGATGATGAAGAGGCCAGCGGATAAAAATTGTTGATAAAGTGCTCTGCTAGTTTCGTCGTCTTAATAATATAAGCTATAAGCGTATAGCGCGGCCAGCGATGGCACCTTGTGGAGTTGTGGTGTAGTTTAGGTATCGTTGTCGTCCATATTTTTTTTTTTTTTTGAGAAATCGTGGTCGTCAATAAATGTGCCCCCAACTCCCGGATTCAATGGAGATCCGTGGCAGTACGCTGTACATGAATATCAAACCGTCGGTGCGAGACCCCGCTGGAGTGGAGTCGTCCGTGTGTGCGTGTGTGGATGCGGCACCGGCACGTACAGCAGCGGTGGTACATACAGAGCTATCTAAAGACATGTGTGTTTTTGTACGTTGCGTGCTTTTCTATAAGAGTGTCTGGGCCTCAGTGATGTTCATCTCAATACAGATCCACTAGTCGTACTGCTGCAGTGTGAAGAGTCATGCACAGGCACAGCAGCAACTGTTTGGACCTTTTGGATTGGATCCAGATCGCAGGACCGACCGGACGACGGAGGACAGCTCCCATGCAAGATGCTCCCCTTGCTCGCGTCGCATCTTGCGAACTCCCGAGGACCCAAGGACCCTCACTTTTTCCTTCCTTTTTATTACGAGTACGAAGGAGGCGACCTGCGAGGCAGCGACGGGGTTGGATCGCTGGGCCGCTGGCAGCGACGCAGCGTTTCCCTGCCGCCCGCGGGGCTCTCGTTGCTTGGATGGATCGCTGTGCGGTCGTGGACTCCTCGTCGTGGTGGCGCACTCACCGGCTCCCCCACCGTACCCCGTGCCGCCCGGCCCGAGCGACGTTTCCTCGCAAAGGCTGCGCGCTTTTCCCCAATTCCTCCCAGCCATGCACGCAGTACGCGACAGAGCGCCTGTGTGCCGAGTGCTGAGTGCTGAGTGCTGAGTGCTGCTGCGCCGCCTCTGTTTTCTCGATCGGCGGCTATGCCGCGTCGATCATTCCGCTTTGCGCCGTTGCTGCTCTCGCGGGCCTTCCCTCCTTGTCGTGGACTCGTGGGGCGGCTTGGGCTAAGATAAGAGTCAGAGCTCAGAACATGTGGTCGATCATGTGGTATGGACGTATGCATGGTTTGGCACTTTGGTGGTGCGGTGTGCCTGCCCATGATTCGTGTTGGATCACACGAATCCCAGTACACGTCTTCCCCCTTTGCTGCTGCTGCTCCCAGTCCCAGTTGAGCCGGGGAACAGAGACGGCGGACTCGATCGTCCTGAAGTGCGCGTGTTCCGTTCGATTCTCTTCTCTCGGTGAGACCGGACCGGACGACCGGACCTTGGGAAGCCAAAGTGAAGGCGACTTGACACAGTGGACGCCACGCCGGGCTGGCAGCCAGGCTTCTTGGATCCATCGATTGCTGTGTGACCGATCTACAGTTGGGTTGGGTCTAAACACACACATCAGCCAGAACAGTGTTTTCAGTCAGTTTCAGCCAAATTTCAGATCAGCGAAAGGGAAAGTTGGTCCAGTCAGCCTGGGTGGAGTAGTTGGTGACTCGGTACATATGAATGAGACAGTTCCAGGCCAGACAAGCACCATTGACCATTGGGCACTAACGTTGACATGAGCAGCCTGCTGCCGGCCGTAGGCACACACCCAGCCAGCCATGTTAAAATTAGTGCTGCTGCCCAAGGTGTTCAAACTAGGCTAACAAATAAAAATGAGTACGTACTGCTAGCACATGTCTAAAAGCCTAAAGGGCATGCAAACAGATGTGGGACAGAAACGCAGGACAAGGGTAGGAGTGTGGATCAGCAACAAGTCAACCACTGCAACAAAAAAAAGAGAGAAGAGAGCCAGCAGCACGTTCTAGGCCAGTGGGCGTCGGGAGAGGCGTGAGATCCTCCTCATGCCCACCAATCAGCCGCGAAGGGCTCTGTTCGCTGACTTATAAGCCAAAATCAGCTCTATTTTTTTTACTATAGAATATTGTTTTTCTCTCACAATAAATTAGTCCTACAAATCTACTGTAGCAGCAATAAGTCCTGCCGAACAGAGTCTAAGGCAGCTCACTTATTATTATGACTGTCGGATCACCTCGGCTCATCAGCACCCAACTACGCCTAGGTTAGGTGCTCGATGCCGTGGCGCGCAGACTGGGGCGGCAGGGTGGCAGTGGTAGCCGTGCTGAACTAGTGCCTGCTCGCCTGCAGTGCCCGACTCTATCTCTGTGAGCGGGCTGCGGGCGAACCCAACTAAACAGCTCCTCATGTTGGTCAATGGACCCTTAACAGGGCCATTGTCCCACAGGGGAAGAATGGGCGAAGATACATGCCTCCAAGAAAGAAAAAAAAACAGAATCCTTAACGGGTCGTCGCGCCGTTGCATGATCGCACAACCCCTCCGAATGGCAGTGCGCGTGGGCCAGAATGAAGATTACATGGGCTTATCACAAAACGACAAGGAATATGCCAAGGAGCAAAATCTAGTGAAATCGCTTTGATGACGATGTAAGCAGGGATACTTTTTTATTGAGGGGATGTAAGCAGGGATACTTTTTTTTTTTGAGGGGATGTAAGCAGGGATACATGGAAATGAAAATTCTGAGTGATTGGAGGCCCAAAATCTCCTCCCTTAGCCTCATTTCTCTCGAGTGTGTATTAGTCAATTAGAATGATGGTGCGTCGTCACTCTTTGACCCGGTGCGGCTCCCCCTAGCATCCCATCCCCGTGTCCTAGTTCTCCTCCTCTCCTCTCCTGCGTGGTCACAGGTCAATCAATTAGAACAACGGTGGATATGACCGAGTGACGAGTACATCATATGCTAGTTTTATTGGAATAGATTTAGGGATGCTGTAAGAAAATAGACCCTCAAGAATAAGGGGAACCCTCAAATCAGAAAGGGAGACTCTAATTTGAGGGCGTCACTTGAAGTTGCTCGACACTTTATGTACAAGTTATCGCATTTTTAAAGTAGCAAAACGTAAAGAAAAACACATGGGACCAGGCCCACCTCCTCCCAGAGGCTCCTCTGACTCTGATAAAGCCTCCTGGGCTAACGTAGGTCGGGGTTGCCGGATAGAGTTTGCGGGCTCTTTTTCTTTTCTTTTCTTTTTTCAGTGAGGCCGTGGGCTTTTGTAAGTTTTAAAAGGCCGTGGATTTTACTGCCTAGAACACGGCTGTGGTTCGAATTGCTCCAGAGGAGCCTTGTGACAATATTTGGGCCCCGTATGAAAATAACTCACATGGAATGGGCCAATTTTAGGCTGCCAACATTGACCCGTTCCCCATCCATTTCTCTCTTCTTTCTCCTTTCAGCGAACTACGCACTATATAAGAGTTATAAGAGTAGATATTGTAATTATGTGAGACATTAATTTCCCTTTGCTCTATTAACTATATAATACTCCCTCCGTTCCAAATTATAAGACCATTTTAATTTTTCTAGATACGTTACTTTTAGTATGTATCTAGACATAGTATATATCTACATGCATAACAAAAGCCACGTATCTAGAAAAGTCAAAACATCTTATAATTTGAAATGGATTGAGTACTAAATATTATAGAAACGTCTAGGAAGAGTATCTGAGCAAATAAACTAGGATAATATCAAACCGGAAAAAGGACTATTACTACTAGTAAACTAGAAAATAAATGAAACGTGAAATTGATGAAAGTACTAGCGAATTAGTACCATTATTATACATTATTAAGGATATTACATGATGCTTGGGGTAATAAGGGGAAAAAATGCCTTTGCTGTAGTTGCAAGGCTTGCTGAAAATCATAATGATGTCACCTGCGCTGCATTGCACCTAGCTTGCACTGCTGAAGATAAGAAGATTGCACTTTCCTTCTGTCTTACGACAGAGTTGCTGTATAAGTAACTGTTTCTTCAGTTGCATGCATGCATGCATTATCCTTTCTCACAGTCAACCGGACCATCGGCCTGTTTGGATCATCGTCAAACGATCATGGACTAGTATTGGCTGATTTGGTGTCCAGAAGAAAAATATTGTTCTGCTTATAATTCACGATCGTATATGAGGCAAGTGATAGGCTGCCTGCTAGCTAACTTTGAATCATCTGTCGTCATGTTCGCGTCCTCGGTTCAAGATTCCCCATCACATTGAATCTTTGGCGGCATATATTAAGGAGGTTTGCCGATGGCCAGAGAATAAGCCATCGACATACCACAGATTTGCCAATGGCAAGAATAGCCAATCGGCAAAGAATATTTTGCCGACGGTCCAGAACATCGCAAAGACAGGCCATCGCCAAAGCCGATCTTGCCGAGGGCAAACCATCGGCAAATTACTAATCTTTGCCGACGGCCAGGCCATCGGCAACGTCCGACCATCGGCAAAATTGGCCCAGGGCAGACGCCGGCCGACGCCGTGCCCTTTGCCGATGGCCTTGCCGTCAGGCCGTCGGCAAAAGGGAAGGCTATGCCGACGGCCGCGGCCATCGGCATAGACAGGCCACGTGGCCGCCTCAGGAGCTGCCGGGCCCACCGTCTATGCCGATGGCTGGCCATCGGCAAACCTACTTTGCCAACGGCCTTAACATGCCGTCGGCATAGTTTAAATTTTTTTTTGTTTTTTCAGCCCATTTTTTTCCTGGTGCCTTCCTACATCAAATATAACCCAACTTCAAAAGTTGGGACAATTTTGAGTTTTTTAGCTATATTTCGTTAATTATTTCTGTTTCTTTGCATTTTTCCGGCGACTCCAAATTTGAACTGCAGGTACATGAAATAATGGGATTTTTTGATTCGAAAGATGGTATTCATGATTCTAGGAGTATGCTGAGTCTGTATCCAGGAGCTCGCATGAAATGACGACCATGTTGGCGTCGTAACATGGGGAGTTACGTGCGTGGAAAGTATTTTTAAATTATATAAAATCCATACGAAGTCCGAAAATGACGAAACTTGACGAGTTGTGTTGTCATGGCATGTGGAGGCCGTGGTAAAAATTTCAAAAAGTTTCGAGCAAGTGGTGACGTCGGATGGCCAAAACCCATACATCTCCACAAGTACAAAACCCATACATCCTTTTTCTTTTCTTTGTTGTGAAGCCGACAGAACAATGCTTTTGGTGTTTGATCAGCTACTGAAAGTCCACGGCGGCTATGATAAGCAGGCCGGTAAGCTGGCGCGCTGAAGCTGTTTTCTAGAGAAAATAATACCAGCGGCACAGGCCATGGATAACTTCGGGCGCACATTACATGACTACTCACTGGCCAATCATTGATGGAGCTGTTCGCTCAGAAAGGCCAAATGTATAGGCAAGTCAGCTGCAATAGCATGAGTGGCGGTGTCGACAGAGTAGTCAGGCAGCTAATAACCATGTGTTTAGTGTAAAAACAGTGACATATTTCTACCAGATTTTTCAACCAACTAATACTATTTAAGTACGTAACAAAGCTACTTCTTCACTGACAAAGTGCTCTTGCTCGTGTGCGTTACTCCCTCCATCCCAGAAATAATCCAATTCTAGTAGAGTACCATGTTTTAGTATATTAAGTTTGACCAATTATAGATAATAAAATATTAACATTTATGATATCAAATAAATATCATTAGATTAAGTGTGAAATGTATTTTTATAATAAATTAATCTGGAGTCGTAGATGTGAATACTATTCACTAGAAATTAGAGAAAGACAACAACATCTATCAAACATAATCACTCCACGAGTATGCTCTGTCTATGTCATGAATTAAAAGCTTGGTTTGCCCATCTGAAAATTCTAGTGTATTCTGGGATGTTATCAAGAGCTCGTACAGTGCGAGCAGCCACAAGCGTGCCGCGCTTGCAAGTTGCAGCCACAAGCGTGCCGCCGTAGGATCAACTTCACTCTTACTGTTTTTCGCCAAGCTTCCTACAGCGTAACAGAACTGTACGTGTAGATGTTGATGTCTGGCCAGTCTGGATCATGCATACTAGCTAGTATTGCATACTAGTCTCATCAGAATTCAGAGCCAGGCTGCCACCGCTGCTGCAGGATCTATCAGGTATGAAGAATTCAGCATATTGGTCTATGTAGAATCTAGGGCTTATTATCACGATAATGATCCTATCCTTTTGCTTGTCGTCCTCATGAACACTGTTGTTCCATAACACCATGATTAGCTAGCTTTTAAGTGCCGGGTCATGCCGTGTTTCCCTCTGTGTGGATCCCATGCACTGTCTCTCTCTCCAGGCTAATGTGTGCGCACGGTTGCCGCAGTGTTCTCTCAGCACGTCATGTCACCGATGGATTCGCGATCGCGTTGCTCCAAATCTTTTTCGCCCCCGTGCCTCTGTGCATCTACTGTTTTCCGTGAAGAAAATCTTTGCCTCCGACTCAGAGAGAGAGAGTGGTCTGTTGGGCACTTTGAAACCATCGTAGATTATTTACTGCTGACTGATTTAGTATGAGAGAAAAATATTGTCCTAACTTATAATCCACGATGGTATATGAGCAAGCGATCATGCTGATCCATGCATGTATTTGGATCCCTATTGGGCTTCTTGTTCCCGCTCCCAGCAGGTGCAGGTGCATGCATGAACCAGCATGTACTAGTCTTCAAAACATCACTTTCTTGAAACAAATACTGGATGATTATATATCAGGAGTAATGATGGTCAAAGTTATGAGTACATCACACAAGACCGAATACAACACTCATTTTGGTGACCGACATGTGCACACAGCACACAGCTTGCTCCCAGCAGTGCGAGTCACCATTAACATCTCTCCCCCTCAGTCTGACAGTCTCTCTCTCACAGCACACAGCTTGCTCGTGTCGTTGTGTGCAAGACAGAAGACTCAAGAGCATACAGATCCATGCAGTGTCAGTGTCATTTAGGAGTAGTCCGGGCTCAGACGCTCAGCTCTTCAGTCCAAGCCAGCTCTCCATCACCCATGACCCCATCCATCCATCCCTCTCACACCACAGACAGGGAGCTCACATCACAGGCAGAGAGGGTGGGGGCTGCCCCGCCGAGTCCGCACTGCGGGGGTGCACGTGCATGGGGTTCAACGCCGTCCACGCGCGCGGGCGAAGGCGACGCGCACATGCGCCCCTGCACTGCCCCTGCCCCTGCCCAGCCACATGCCTGCGCGCCCGGCCGGCCGCGGCATGCATGCATGCATGCATGCCCACCGCACCGGCCACCGCCTCCCGTCCGGCCCCTCCACCGCGTCCCCGCCCCGCGGCGCGACACCTCTGCTCCTGCTCGTCGTCCGCATCCCGCCACCATGACCCATGAACACCTACTACACCAAGAGCTTTGCACCAATCGATGGAATTCCGTTCACGTTCGGAACTGATCAGGTGCACGCACGGGACGGGAGGGATAGGGCCTCGATCAGAGCGCGAGCAAGCAGACAACACGCGCCCGATCTATCGGCGACCGTCCGATCGGGCAGGGCAGTCCGCGGACGTCAGGATCCCGATGCCACGCCAGTGGCGCGCGTACGCCGTACGCGTGAGGGCAAGCTGGCGTGGCGAGTGTGTGTGCATGGCTTGGCTAGCTAGCAGCTGCTTCCCAGCTGGCAGTGCGCGGGCAGTGGCAGCAGCAGGCTCTGCCGCCCCCGCTGCCGCTGGGGCCTCGATCGGGCCGGCCGCGATAGGTCCGTTGACGTGCTCCCGCCTCCCGGCCCGCTGTCGTCGTCGCATTCGCATCCGGCATCCCCCAAGGCCGAAACCACGTCGGCACGCGTATGGCGCCTTGTGCATGCGGGCGGTACAGGGTGACGTACGTACGTACCCTGACCGATCCATCGCTCGAATTATTCACTCTTGGTTCTATTCGATCAATCATGCCAGCCATGCCATCACCTGGGGACTGGGGCATTGCATATGCATATAGTATATGTCTCGTGTTGTCTGCGTTAGCACACGTGAAGCTTACAGACCGGATACAAGTATACAACATTACAACGCCCACGCAGGCCATTGGGTAACCGGGGAAAAAAAACACCCAGGCAAGAATACACCAAACCGTGCTCTGATCCTGTTCAATGCTACTAGCGCTGACAAGAGTGACAGTGGAACAGCACTTAAGATCTGCTTACGCCCGTTCATGATCTCCTGTGGCCGGCCTGTGGGCTGTGGCTGTGGGTAGGTAACGAATATGTAGTGTCATATTTGTTTGAGTTTGTTTGGCTTATAAGCCATATCTTTTTAAGCTAATGAACAGTATTTTTCTCTCATACTAAATTAGTCAATGGTACTTTTAGTTATAGTTTATCAACCAAACAAGCTCAAACGAAGAAGGCTAGTTTTTGATAGTCGTTTTGGCCGGGACTACAGGCTACACGCCGGGCAGGGGCAGCCAGCTAGCGATCACACAAATTTGAAAAGATTCGGCCTGGCCTGGGCGCGGCTCTGTCAAGAGCATCGTGGCACTGTCTGTCCAAATTGCGAGTGGACGGCTGGAGTGACGGCACCACAGTGCCCCCCCGCATGCCATATCGAGAACTCCAGATCCCTGCTACCCTCCCGTCTTAATTTGTTCACTGTAGCTCTACGCCAAATGCCAGGGTGCCGATGCCGACGGACGCCGGGGATCCACTGGGGATTTCTGAACTCAAACTGAAATTGAAATGGCCTGTCAATTGATTGCACAGTCTCCTGCAATCAACGAAAGGTACGGATTAAATTTCGTCCGGCCAGGTGAAAGTACAAAAACTTAGGCAAATATATGGATTAAATTTAGTACGAAACGTACAAATGAAAGAAGAGGAAGATGCATACGTGGGGTGGGGGGGTTGAAGGAAACATCTGTCGGCATGCGAGTTGTAAGACAGAAGAGTATGGTCACAGTGCAGAACCATCGTCATCTCCTAATAAAGCGGTGATGTTTAATCGTCATTATTAGCATTTTGACTCGTCAAATTCCATGTACATACATTTGTCATGCCCACAACTCCGAAGAGAAATGCCACGTTTGTGTAAGACAACCAACCAAATAACTCATTCGTCTTGCAGAACATACATACCAAAGGCTCTGTTCGCCTGAGCTTATGAGCCAGAATTAGACCTACTTTTTCAGCCATGGAACAGTGTTTTTCTCTCACAATAAATTAGTCCTACAAATCAGCCGCAGCAGTAATAAGTCATGTCGAACAGAGCCGAAGATGATATCTGAAAACAGGTGGTGAATGCACCCCATTTATGCCCCCATGCTTGCTGTAACTTGAATTCAGAAGAGTTGAGAGAACGAGATCAATGTCGGCCTCTCTCCTGTTTCTGCAAAAGCAACTCTTGCAAACCCACTTCTGCTTGCATGACTCCCCAGTAGTTGATTAGGATTGCTGCTTTCCTACTAACTGAAAGTCTGAAACAGAGCTGAATTAATCGTCTGTACTTTCAACGAGCTGAGGTGCAGGAAAAAAATGCCATCCTGGTGAAGGTGCAGGAGAAACTAAGGCGCATAATCAACAAATCCGCAACGTAGATCACAAATGTTGCTTTCCTCCTGAACACTAATACGGACAACCAGCACGTGCAGCTTCATCTGAAGGGCTAACGAGATCTCCTGGCCAGATCAATGTATCGCCTACCATGGTTTCATTAATCGATTAATATAAACCAAATTAGATAAGGCACTGAACAGTTTTCTCCAGTCTTTCTATACTATTGTCTCAAGAATAATCAGAAAAAAGGCATCGTCACAAACCAGTGGCTGTACTATTCTACGATTTAATTTGAATATTTAACTCAGGCCCAAGCTGGCCATGTGTGTGCGTGCAGGCTACTGCTGCTTGGGCACTTGCTCATCAGAGTGAAAACATAGCCATGGGAATGGGATGCCGTAGCTTCTAGCAACATTTGTGCCACAACTTGACAAAAATCACATGGAGCCTCCCAATGATTGCCGGCACTGATAATCATCCGATGATGAGGATTTGGACAATAGTGTTTTGCGCCAGATAACCATTGCAGGCAGCTAAGCTGGTCTATAAAGAACGGGCTGCTAACATTTGGCTACAAACTATTGTTTGCACATCTATAGTGCTAGCTATATGGGCTGGTCCAATTGTCCTTACTAGTTCAAGGCAATCAAAGCTGTTATATGTCTTGGAAAATGCAATTACTCTGCCTAAAATTAGCGGAGTTATATGTAGAAACCAAACCACTTTGAAAAGCCACTTTAAATCCCAAGCAGAGTTGCAGCTAAACGTTGTTTTCTCCGACAAGCGAAATGTTACTTAGTTGGCGCACTTATTGCTGATAAAACCAGAGATTCGAACTATTATATGACCTTTTATGTGGTTGAGACGATCAGCAAAGCAATCATGTGAAGTGGTTGGCTCTCAGAATGCTGGGCAGCTATTTGTGCAGTGGCCATTTCGGCATCAGGTTGGATTGAAATAGAGGACAGGGCCCCATGGCAAGGAAGAAACAAGTGCACAAGACGTGGAGACGTTAAGCAATTATTAGACTGTCTCCAATAGTTAACCCATATGGATATCCAAATCCAAAATAGGTAGCAGGAGATTTAAAATCAGCCTCCAACAGAGTATCTATACGGGAGACCCATTTTAGGTTATTTGAGAGGCACAACCCAAATATGAGTATCATCTCTCCTAAAAACCCATTTACAGAAATGATTCTCTTTTGGGTCCTGTTGTTGGAGAGTATGTTGAATGGGTATTGAACCTTTTGACTGTAGCGTTACTCAAACATTGAATGTGTCTTGTATTTTAGGTGTTATTGTTGGAGATAGTCTTACCCAATTTCTCGAGCTGTCCTCTAGCCTCAACAGCTGCATGCCCTTGCCCCCAGCCAGCCATGCCACTGTTCACCCTTCAAAAGGCCAGCAGCTGCTTCCAAAATCTCATCCATAGCGATCGCAAGCGTGCTGAGTGAGACACTTTCATGCCTTGTTTGGAGTTGCAGCAGCATTAGAAACGAAGATGCAAACCACTATCAGTGCCTATTCAGAGCATACTGATAGAACTGAAGCACTTCTAAACGTAGATCAGTAGGTTATACTTAGCTTAATGGGAGACTTGCTGATGTACCTCGCCAAGGTGCGGTCACGACCACGGCGCCACGGCGACATGGCCACTGGAGTCGTAGTAGTAGAGGAAGCAGAGACACGCCCTCTAGGTCGTCATAGGTAGCAGTGCGGGCGCGGTGCTGATGGCGGCGGCGAAGGCGATGGTGACGCTTCCCGTCGCTGGCAGCACCCCCTCTTTAGATCGGTTAGGGTTGGGATATCGGTGGTGCGTTTGGCGGCTCAGGGGAACCTCGTACCTTGTGCCCCGGCCCCCACCTCCCTTTTATGGTGCTATGCGACGGGGGCTCACCAACCTTGGAGCGGTTTGGTGCCCCCCCCCCCCCGATCAGAGCACGGATCCAAGGACCCAATTGGCCGTTGAGCCAATTGGTGGAGATCAAACTAACATTCTCCCCCTTGATCTCACCTTATGACTTAAACTTAACTTACTTACTTTATCATGTTCCCATTCCATCACAGATCTGTGCATAGAGCGTGTATCATCGTCACGGTCTGTTGCCATTAGATTAAACAGCTACAACGCACCTCTCTATTTTGAAATTGATATTCAACTAGACCCTTAGTATCCAGAAATCATAGGCTTTTCCATAAACCCATGTCGATTGTGTGTTCTCTGAACGCACTGGGTGGTTAGCCTTTGATAAGCGGATCCGCAAGTACTTACTCGGTACTTATGTGCTCAATGCTTTCAAAATGATTCTGGATTTTCTCCTTTACAACATATAACTTAGTGTCAATGTGTCTGGCAACACACTTGACCTGTTGTCTTAGGAGTTAACTTACTTTAAATGGTTATTGATGTTGTCTACCATTGTTAAATCTAGGTACAAATTCCCTTAACCTCCTTTTGCCTGTTCCTTAAGCCTCATGTCAAGCTATACTATGGTATGCATCACTTATGACATCACAACTGTTTCTTTGGAGCTTTTCCACAATAATACTCCAACTGCGAGTGTTAGCAACTACTATGAAATTCACTACACATCCCGCCATGACTTAATATTTGTACCATCAACTATTTGAGAGTACTTATTCTTTCTTACTCAGCATGAGGCTTATGATACTTTGCAAAATTGCAAGACATTCTCAACTCTATTTCAGTGATCTATATCTAGACTGGACTTCTGCCAATAGTGTTTCTAGCACAATAGTGTTGTAGCTTTTGATCTCTTTAAGATCTTTCTTGAGCTTTTTATTGTCATTCTTGAGCTTGACAAACTCATCATAATCATCGGCCTCAACCACTTGCTTGCCCTTGCTACTAGACTTTGCTCAATGCTCTCAATAATCAA
Source organism: Miscanthus floridulus (assembly GCF_019320115.1). Taxonomy (NCBI): domain Eukaryota; kingdom Viridiplantae; phylum Streptophyta; class Magnoliopsida; order Poales; family Poaceae; genus Miscanthus; species Miscanthus floridulus. The sequence continues at coordinate 64,833,596 of NC_089592.1, read as the reverse complement.
ATCATCACATGATGTAGCTATATCAATCTTCACAACATTGTTAGTAGCATCATGTGGCTCATTGGATAGAAATTCTTGAGCAATGACAAGATTATCATGATTAATCTTAAGAGTAGTATATTCTTCTTTTAGCTTATTGTGGCTAGTGATGAGCTCATTGTGTATCCTTTCAAGTTTATCATGTTTATCTTTAAGCTCTTTCTTAGAAGATTTGAGCTCCTTGAGTTTGGATGATATAGCATCATTTGCTCCTCTAAGCTCAACACTAGCCTTTTTGGCTACATCACATTTAGCTAAAAGAGAATCATTCTTAGCTTCTAGCTTGTCATTCTTAGCTCTAGTCTTTCTAATGATTCTAGTATATTTGTTTAGCAATTTGACAAGTTCATCATATGAAGGCCATTCAAATTCATCATCATCACTATCACTATCACAATCATCATTGTTAGCATGATCATCACTACTACTATCATCATCATTTGATACCTTTCGTTCACCCTTGGCCATAAGGCATAGGTGTGTAGGGGATGATAGCGGTGGTGTTGGTGAAGATGATGAGGAGTCAATCACAATGGCAGCCACCTTCTCATTATCACTATCATCATCGGATGAGCAACTTGATGAATCAATGTCTGTAAGCCAATCACTGATGATGTATGCCTTTCCACTTTTCTTCTTCTTGTGGAAGTCCTTGCCATCTCTCTTCTTGTATGGCTTGTTTTTCTTCTTCTCATCTTCTTCTTCATTGCTTGAGTCATCTTTCTTGCCCTTGTACTTGTTCTTATACTTGTCTTTCTTGGGCTTTGTGCATTGATGTGCTAGATGACCAAGTTCTCCACAATTGTAGCAATCCATCTCTGAGATTGGCTTTCTTCTAGAGCTTGTGAAGAACTTCTTCTTCTTACCATCGAACTTGATGCCACTCTTGTTGAGCTTCTTTAGCATCTTAGTGGTTCTTTTCACCATGAGAGCAAGGCTTGTATCATCAACTTCATCATCACTTGAGCTCTCATATTCAAGTCTTGCTTTGCCCTTTTCTTGGCTAGCCTTGAATGCCAAGTCTTTGTCTTTCTTCTTGTTAGAGGATGAGCCATCTTGAGGTGTGATGTGCATGTACATCTCATGAGCATCTCGGTATAGCGGTGGAAAGATCACCTTGATGAAGCACGGTCACAATATGCCCATATTTGTCAATGGGGAGGACACTCAAGATCTTTCTTACAACATCAGATGGTTGCATTTGAGTGAGTCCAAGCCCATTGACTTCCTCTACAAGAATATTTAAGCATGAGTACATTTCATTAGCACATTCTTTAGGAAGCATCTCAAAAGAGTTAAGCTTTTTTATGACAAGATGATAGCGTTCCTCACGCTCACTCTTTGTTCCCTCATGGAGCGCACAAACATCCGACCATAGTGCATGGACGTCTTTGTGGTTCCTCACCCGGTTGAACATATCTTTGCAAAGGCCTCTAAAGATGGTGTTTTGAGCCTTTACATTCCACTTTTCATAATTCACCTCATCGTCTTGTAGGTGTGTAGCATCTCAAGGTTTTGGGAAGCCTTGTGAGGCGATGAAAGCTCTAGTTTGGTTTTGATTAATTGATGAAACCCTAAGTGCTAACCTATTATATCAAAGTGATTATGAGATAGGCAGCACTACTCCAAGTAATGAAGCAATGATGAAGATCATGATGATGGTAATGGTATGGTGATGATCAAATGCTTGAACTTGGAAAAGAAGAAAGAGAAAAACAAAAGGCTCAAGGCGGAGGTATAAATAGTAGGAGCCATTTTGTTTTAAGTGATCGAGACACTTAGCGAGTGTGATCACATTTAGGATCGATAGTCGTACTATTAAGAGGGGTGAAACTCGTATCGAAATATGGTTATCAAAGTGCCACTAGATGCTCTAACTCATTGCATATGTATTTAGGATCTAGTGAAGTGCTAACATTCTTGAAAATGTTTGTGAAAATATGCTAACACATGTGCACAAGGTGACACACTTGGTGGTTGGCACATTTGAGCAAGGGTTAGGAACTTCACTGGTGGAGTGTCCACCCATGGAGTGTGGACAGTCCGACGGTGCCACCAGCGCCCTAGATAGAAAAGATGGAGGTCGCTGTAAGTGATCAGACGCTGGTCTTGGTAGGACCGGTGCATCCGGTCAGGTGAAGCATGAAGACGCTGGCGTCGGTCTTTGATCGGACGCTGGGTCACTTAGTGACCGGACATTGGAAGGTTGCATCCGGTCCTGCTGATGTGGCAGCGCACAGGGGAGTTGCCATGTGACCAGACGCTGGGTGTGTCTGGTCAAGCATGACCGGACGTGTCCGATCGTAAAAAGTTGTCTCTAGATGCTTACTGGAAACGACCTAACGCTGGGGTTCAGCGTCCGGTCACTTTGAGCTGCTGCGTCCGGTCATCACTTGACCGTTGAGATTGGACGATCAACATTTGAAGAGAGAGGACATGTGGCACGCATCGCGTGACCGGACACTGAGGTCCACCATCCGATCATTTTGACCGAAGCATTCGGTCCCCCCGTGTTGTGCCTAGTGAAGGAGTACAATGGCTCTATTTCATGGGGGCTTCTATTTAAGCCCCATGGCCGGCTCAAGCTCACTTGCTTAGCCATTTGCATTGACATAGCAACCTTGTGAGCTTAGCAAAAGCCCTTCCACTCATGTCCATCATTGATCCATCATCATTGTGAGATTGAGAGAGAATCCAAGTGCATTGCTTGAGTGATTGCATCTAGAGACACTTGGTATTTGTGTTTCGCTGTGGGATTCACTTGTTTCTCTTGGGGGTTGCCACCACCTAGATGGCTTGGAGCAGCGAAGGAGGATTGGCACGAGTTGGTGATTGTTCGTGGCCATCTCCGACGATTGTGAGGGGATTTGTACCTTCCCCGACGGAGTGCCAAAAGGTAACTCTAGTGGATTGCTTGTGTCATTGAGTTATCTCACTTGTGGGTAGGTTCTTGCGGTGTCCAATTGTGTGGACGAGGTTTGTGCAATATCTCTTAGCCGCCTGTGGTAGAACCACCTAATTTAATGCCTCACAGGAGTGCTTGTCTTCCATTAGACACTAAGCACTCAAGGGAGAACACTAGATTACTCGGTTCCATCGGGCACACCCCAGGGGAGAACCCGAAAATCCATATTCTTGCCATTAGGATCACAAATGAGAGAATAAAGCTTACATCATTCGTAACCATTTCTTACATCACTTTTAATACAATATCAGAGTATAATATTTATTAATATAACAGCAGAATGAAATCATGTTATCAGAGTTATAAACAATTTAATTGAACAGCGGAATAGAAACATGTGAACTGAGTTACAGCGGAAATAAACATCTATTAATGACAGGATGAAGTATTAATATATAGACTACGACAACAGATTATGAAACTTTCATTTATAAAAGTAGTTGGTGAGAGTTATAAATAACAACTACGATCGTAGCGTAAAGGAAATCCTCTCTGAGCCCACCAGGAGGACTCCACACCCAAAGGTCAGCTCAAGCCTCCACCTGTTACTTGCAATAGGGGGAACAAAACCCTGAGTACTCAATTGTACTCAGTAAGACTTATCCAATAGGAGAAAAAAAAAGACTCCAAGGATATGCATGGCTATCTGGCTTGTGGGTTACTTTTGCAGGAAGCATTACTAAGCGTGTGTCCTTATATTCGATTTTTATTAACAACCGTATTGGTTCATTAACTAACCATTCTAGGTAAGCACCTATGCTACTTTCAAGCATGTGGTAAGCAATCAGATTTCCTTTGTCCATCTTCCATCTTTCATCTTTCAGTTCTTACTACGATGCTAAACCGTAGACAAGCCGTACCGGATAGCCTAGCGATTTGCGAATCAATGCCCCCAGCTGGGTACCCCAAAAATACACGCCCCGCTTGTGCCTTAGGCACAAGTAGGACCAACCCATTACTCTCCTGTCCTAGGTGTCTAGGTCCCCATCCAAACTGGGACTCCAAGCCCCCACCCTTGAGTCCTGGACTCAGTGCGGTGCAAGGACCCCCTCCACCAAAACAAAACCCTGACAGTTGGTTCGGAAAGAGCCAGATCCGTGACAAGAGAGCAACAAGTCTTCCAAGCGCCCATACACAAGTATGTGCTCGGGATAATAAGTCTGTGACCTACCCAGAGTCATATGCAACGATCGGTCCTTAACCGACCAGACAGGGAAAAACGGTGTAACCAAGCTATGACCCGCTTCCACGGCGACGCAACTTCTTACACCCACCAATACCCAAACCATATCCTTGCCCGGTCACTATTTTCATATCTTCCAAGTGATAGTAATCCAATAATATATTTCCTATCTCTCGCGAGTGACAGGCAATCACTCGACTTCTACCGGAGTCCTGTAGCATAGCAATCTACACGATCCTGTCATACTAGTAAAACTCATAGGATAAAGATATATATATGCAAGTGGGTTTCATTCAACTCCTTAAAACTTAATACACCAGTATAATTTAAACTGCAGAAAAGTAGGGGTTATGCACCGGGGCTTGCCTGGGTAAAATATAATCAGAAGTTAGCTTTCCATCATGGCGACATGATCTCCAAAAGCACAATTTCTCCAGCAACTCCCGATGACTCCATGATCCATCGACGTCCCTATCATGATATGCAATGTAATGAAATGCAAGGGTATGATCAACTGACTGCAATCGTGACTTGTATAACTACGCTCTACGTCTCTCAAGTGAACGAGCTAGTTCTAATGACGACCGTACTTAGGCTACATACATGTTGTCGAATAAGACGTTATTGAGCTACAAAAATTACAGTGAGTAGATAATAATATTAGTAGTTTACTATCAAATTTTTAGAGTCAACACTATTACCGATTTATCTGGAAAATTCCTATAAGTTCATCTTTTATCAATATTAAGCGTTTTAAAATAATTATATAGCTCCCAAAAATATTGCCAAACTTTGTGAACAAAATATACTAACAGATATAATATGATTTTAGGAGACCAACAAAACTAGTTTCATCATTTTTGGACAACTACACAGTTTTATATTAATTTTACAAATTTATTCCCGAACTAATTTAGCTAATTGTTTTAGAATTAAAAAGGCCAACAGCCATCAGCCGGCCCAGTGACCCGTTCGGCCAGGCCCAGCAGTGAGGCAGCCCAGCGGCAGACGCACGTAGGCGCGAGCGGCCCATGCGCGGTGCGCGGCCCAGCACCGGCGATACGCGACCAGCCCAGCGGGTGCGCGGCCTAGGCAGCGCGCGGCCCATGGCCCAAGCACAGGCGAACCAAGCCAGCCCAGTGAGGCACGCGTGATGATTTTTGCAGAAAAGACCTCGGTTACTCAGGTAAACGTGCGACCACAACCCGCCCTATTCCCACAGAGCCAGGCTTTGCACTAAGGTCCCCAAAACAAATCATCTTTGCAACGGAGCAGTCCCCACTGCCCTGCGCGCGACGGCGCGGCTCTGGCCAGCACACGGCTACTACGTCGGACACCAGGGACCTGCATTGGCCCAACTACGGGGTCGACCACCGTCTATGACCCGATCGATGACGATTGGAAGCGGTGGAGCATGGGGAGGCGCCCTAGGGTCCTCTACAGCAGTAGGCGGTGGTTTGCGGTGATGGCACGGCTGTTCCGACGAGCTAGCGCGGTGACAAGAGCAACGGGGAGGTGGGGGAGCAACAAGAGCTTACCCCGAAACAAGCCGCGCAGCCGGTTGAGATGGGGAAGGTCCGGAGGATCCCAGCCATGTGCGGCCACGCGATACGGCGGTGCTCCGAGCACGACATCGGTGTGCCCCCGCACCACCGATGAGGTCCCTGACCAAAATGAAGCGAGCACTAGCTGAATAAGATCGAGGCGATCTTAGGAGCACGAGTAATTGAACCACCACCCATTCTACGGCCTTACCTCCTCGATTCACTGATGCGGCGGCATAAATGGCCGGTGGCAAGTATCACACCAAATTCATCCCTGCCAAGGCATCGCATGGCCTCGCTAGAGCTTGCCTAGCAAGGTGACTTCCTAAACTATCTTCTAGAGTAGGGAATTGCGTTGCGAAGCTCGGCTTGGCGAGTACGAGGGAGGAAAGGGGTGGCAGTTCTACGCACGGCGTAGACGGGGAAGTTCACACGAGCGAGCCGCATGGATAAAGGCAAGGCGGTACCGATCATTCGTGGCAACACGAGCACGTGCTCATAGTTGACCTAGACATAGGAGGGCGCTTGGCAGAACGTGCTCAGCTTGGCGTGGCCAGGCCCAAGCGGGGCTCATCAGCGTCTGCTTGCGGGGACAGGGCGAGGCAGGGCGGTGTCCCATCACCACTATGATTAGGTCAATGACCAAGCATGGCAGCAGTGCGTGCATGGGTGGCAGCGGGACGGTGGCATGACACAAACAACGGGGTATAGAGTGTGGACGGAACGGTGCCACGACATGGAACTGTGGTGGTCGCGTGTGCTCGCGTGTAATGGCCAGCAATGGTGCAACAGTGGAGCACTACAACACGGTGCTGCTGTAGCTTGGTAGGCTGCGCACGGCCCATGGCAAACGGGCAATCAAGCGAGTGGGGACAGCAGCGTGGCAACGTGGCTCGACTCGGCCAGGCGCTCAGCCGGCGGCCAAAATCACGGTGTGGCTAGACACGGCCAAAACGTGCTGGGACACGCGGTGACTGCGGCCCAAAGGCCAAACAGGTGAACCAATGTCGTGCATGCTTTTTAAAGCGATGCCAAGGCCACCAAGCAGCGAGGTTAAGGCTCGGCCAACTTCACTCACCTAAAGTCCATGCCACCAGCTAACTAGGGAAGCACTCGGCGCGACCAAAGAGCGACTAGGGAAGAAGATATGGGCAGGCCAAGATGGGTACGTCGCACAGCACGCCAGTTCACGAACAAAGCACCGAATGTAGTTCTTCGTGTGTTCTAAGAGTTTTGAGCAATTCTAGGGATAACCCCGCTATGTCCAACCATTCAACGAACCACTCCACCAAAACATTTACGATGATACGACCAGTGATACAATAGTATAAAGTTAGTGTTTAAGAAATTTAGCGAGAATTTTAAATGATAACACGTCATTGCCAATCATTTTTGACTTAGAAAATTATAACTTTTAGTTTTGGACTAACATCCAAGAGCTACTCCACTAGTTAGTTCAATATAACTCGCCACGAGTGATACTTTAAATATAAGTCAAATTTCAAAATTTGAGAAAATTGTTTAAGAAGTTTTCTTAGGCCTAAAACGCGGCGCTAAATCAGATCGTAACACCGGGGTGTTACACTACCGAACCACCAAGTGTTGGTCGACACAACGGAAACATAGCATGTTGGCAAGCACGTGAACCTTGGGAGAAAATTGGTTGTCTCTTGTCCTTTGGTATTCTCCCGATGATTGATAAAGTATTGATCTTGTGATTGGTTCACTCCTCTACGCAACGGTATAATCACCTCACTTACTCATTTACATTTCCGCAAATTAGCTATAACAAGCTCTTTAGTATAGCTAGAATTGAGAGCTTGCTTTGTGGATTAAATTCATCTAGTGGAGCTCTTTAGAGTAGCAATTGTGAGAGCTCTTAGTGAGTAGTGACCTTGTAAATTGTGTGCCTAGTGATCATACCAACTAGAATCATTGGATAGGTGGCTTGCAACCCTTGTAGAGTTAGAGCAAGTTTGCATTTCGCTATTTGTTATACTAATCAAATTACTCTAGTCGGTTTGTAGATTTTTAAATAGGCTATTCACCCCCCCTCTAGCCATATTAGGACCTTTCAAGTGGTATCAGAGCTGTGGTCACCATTTGATTGAAGGCTTAACAACCTCAGTGTCAAATTATGGCTCAAGTTATGTTCAACCATGTGGGGGGAGGGGCAAACCACCATTCTTTGATGGCACATGCTATGATTATTGGAAGAGAAAGATGAGGATGTATCTTGGTTCAATCAATGATCAAGTATGGAAGGTGACCGAGAATGACTATGCTATCATTGATCCCGACAATCCCACCAACTAAGACAAGACCAACAAGCAATGCAATACAATGGCTCTCAACACTATATACAATGTCATTGATTTCAAGGTGTTTGAGCAAATCAAGGATTGTGAAAGAGCTAATGAGGTGTGGAAGAGATTGAAGGAAACATATGAGGGCACACCGGCGGTGAAGAGTGCCAAGTTGTACATCCTAAAGGATAAGTTGACAAGCTTTAAGATAAAGGATGATGAGAGCATTTTAGAGATGTTCCATCGGTTGCAAGTAATTGTCAATAACTTGAAGGCTTTGGGAGAGAAGATCAAGCATGATGATATTTTTCATCGTTTCTTAATGTGCCTACCTCCAAGATTTGAGATGTTGAGATTGCTTATCATAAGAGGAGGATTAAAGGAGATTACCCCTAACCAAGTACTAGGTGATGTCATGACACAAGAGACATACTGTGTGGAAAGGGAAGGGGTTGACAAGGATGACAAGAAGGAAGAAGACGAGAAGAAGAAGAGTGTAGCATTCAAGGCTAGCTCATCATCCAAGAACAAGGGCAAGTCCAAGAAAATATCAAGTGATGATGAGGATCTTAGTGACATTGATGATGACGCCATGGCTCTATTTGTGCACAAGATGGGCAAATTCATGAAGAAGAAGGGGTATGGTATAAGAAAAAGAAGAGATCATACCAAAAGCAAAGAATATGTGAGAAGATTCTACAATTGCAAGAGCCCCAATCATGTTGTAGCGGATTGTCCCTACAATAGTGACAATGATGAGGATGAAAAGAAGCACAAGAAGGACAAGAAAGAAAAGAAGGAGAAGAAGGAGAAAAAGATGACCTTCCAAAAGAAGAAGAATGGTGGAGGCTATGTGGTCACTTGGGATAGTGATGGCTCTTCGGATAGTGATGACTCTAGTGATGATGGCAAGAAATCTATCAAGAAAGCACTAGCAAGCATCGCCATCAACAACAAGCCCTCCATCTTCGACACTTCATCAACATGCCTCATGGCAAAGCCTACCAAGGTAAAATATGTTGTGAGTGATGATGATAAATGTGAAAGTGATGCTTGTAGGAGTGATGATAATGAAGAAGAGTACTCCAAGGAGGAGCTCATGGACATGTGTGAGCAAGTGCACACTTGCTTTGAGATGAAGAGAAAGGAGTGCAAAGAATTGAACAAGAAAGTCAAATTTCTTGAGCAATCTCTTGATGAGCTCAATGCCACTCATGAGAGGCTAATGGAAGCCCATGAGAAGCTTGGCAAAGCTCACTCTAAGCTTGAAAAAGCTCACTCCTCTCTCATCGAGCAAGTCAAGAAGGAGGAGGCCAAAAAAGAGCAAGTGATCGTGTCTTGTGATGTGGGACTAACATGTGATCTTATTGATGAAACTTTTTATAAGCCCATTGTAGTTGCTCTCACTAACACTTCTTGTAGCACTGCTACTTCTACTTCACCTTTGAGTGATGGTCTCACTTGTGATGCCTCACTAATGGTGGAAAATGAGACTCTCAAGAAGAAGGTAAATGAGCTCACTCATGCCTTAGGCAATGCCTATGGTGGAGATGCCTGCTTGCTAAAGTGCTTGGGTAGCCAAAGGTTTTCTCTCAACAAAGAGAGATTAGGCTATACCCCCAAGAAAGGCAAGGCGGCCTTTGTCACTCCCAAAGCTAGCTTTGTGAAGGGCAATGGTTGGTTTTGCAATAGATGCAAGCAAGTTGGGCATATAGAGAAAAATTGTAAGATTAGCAAGAACAAGCTACCTAATGTATCCTCAATTAAATTTAATTCTTGTTACATGCTTGTTAAGGATGCCAATGGTGTGAAGGCTAAATTCATTGGTACACCAATTGTGGGCCCAAAGAGGAAGGCCATTTGGGTACCAAAGACTTTGGTAACTAACCTTCAAGGACCCAAGCAAGTTTGGGTACCTAAAAAAATTGATCTTCTTTTGTAGGTCAATTATAAAGCCAGAGGAAGGTATTGGATGCTTGATAGTGGGTGCACACAACACATGACCGGTGATCCAAGAATGTTCAATTCAATCAATGAAAACAAGAGCAATGAGATTGATTGTATCACATTTGGTGACAATGGCAAAGGCAAGGTCAAAGGGCTTGGTAAGATTGTAATATCCAATGACTTGAGCATTTCTAATGTGCTACTAGTACAGAGCTTGAACTTCAATCTATTATCGGTAGCTCAATTGTGTGATCTTGGTTTTAAGTGCATATTTGGTGTGGATGATGTAGAGATCATAAGTGTAGATGGCTCTAACTTGATTTTCAAAGAATTTAGATATGAGAAACTATACTTGGTTGATTTCAATGCTAGAGAAGCTCAATTGACAACATGTTTGATCACTAAGTCTAGCATGGGTTAGTTATGGCATAGAAGGCTTGGTTATGTTGGAATGAAATAATTGAACAAGTTGATCAAGCATGACTTAGTTAGAGGCTTGAAAGATGTCACATTTGAAAAGGATAAGCTATGTAGTGCATGTCAAGTCAGAAAGCAAGTTGGTAACACACATCCTAAGAAGAGCATAATGAGCACATCTAAGGCATTTGAGTTGATACACATGGACTTGTTTAGACCAACCACATACACTAGTATTGGTGGAAACAAATATGGATTTGTGATTGTGGATGATTTCACTAAATACACATGGGTGTTCTTTCTTGTTGACAAGAGTGATGTATTGGCAACATTCAAATCATTTGTCAAGAGCATTCACAATGAGTTTGAAACAACTATCAAAAAAGTTAGAAGTGACAATGATAGTGAATTCAAGAACACTAGAATTGATGACTTGTGTGATGAATTTGGAATTAGACATCAATTCTCGGCCAAGTATACTCCACAATCAAATGACCTAGTTGAAAGAAAGAATAGAACTTTGATTGACATGACAAGATCAATGTTGAGTAAGTACAATATGAGTTATTCATTTTGGGCCGAAGCAATAAACATGGCTTGCTATTATAGCAACTGACTCTATTGTTACCCCATGATAAAGAAGACACCATATGAGCTATTGAATGGAAGAAAGCCCAATATAGTATACTTTCGGGTTTTTGGTTGTAAATGCTACATATTAAAGAAAGACACTAGATTAAGCAAGTTTGAAAAGAAATATGATGGAGGCTTCTTGCTTGGTTACTCCACTACTAGCAAGGCATATAGAGTTTGGAATTTGACTAGTGGTACTCTTGAGGAGGTTTATGATGTGGAATTTGATGAAACAAATGGTTCCCAAGAGGAAGATGAGAATCTAGATGATGTAAGAGGCACTCAATTGGTCAATGCAATAAAGAACATGGACATTGGTGATATATGGCCTAGAGAGGTAATTGATGTTGAAGATGACAAGAATCAAGTGCTCTCTAACTCAAATGTGCAAGCTAGTGGTTCTCATGATCAAGTTCAAGCAAGAACAAGTGATGACAAAGTGCAAGATCAACAACAAGTGGCTAGTTCATCATCTCAACCAAGTGATCAATCAAATGCAAGCAATCAAGTACAAGTGCTTCAACCAACCAATGTTGCAAGAGATCATCCATTGGACACTATAATTGGTGATATTTTAAGAGGTGTGCAAACTAGATCAAGATTAGCTTTATTTTGTGAGCACTTCTTATTTGTGTCATCCATTGAACCTAAGAAGATAGATGAAGCTTTGAAGGATGTTGATTGGGTCAATGCTATGCATGAAGAGCTAAACAACTTCATAAGAAACCAAGTATGGGAGTTAGTTGAGAGGCCTAAGGATCGTCATATGATTGGAACTAAGTGGGTTTTTCAGAATAAGCAAGATCAAGATGGGATAATAATAAGGAACAAAGCAAGATTAGTGGCTCAAGGTTACACTCAAGTTAAAGGTCTTGACTTTGGAGAAATATATGCCCCGGTTGCAAGATTGAAAGCAATTAGAATCTTGCTAGCCTATGCTTGTGCCCACAACATCAAGTTGTACCAAATGGATGTAAAGAGTGCATTTCTCAATGGGTGCATCAATGAGCTTGTGCATGTTGAGCAACCTCTCAGTTTTGAAGATGAAAAGAAACCCAATCATGTTTATAAGTTGAGAAAGGCTTTGTATGAATTGAAACAAGCATCAAGAGCATGGTATGAGAGATTGAGGGATTTCCTACTCTCTAAGGGATTCAAAATGGGAAAGGTTGACATCACTCTCTTCACCAAGAAGCTTGAAAATAACTTATTTGTAATGCAAATCTATGTTGATGATATCATATTTGGGTCAACAAATTAAGATTTTTGTGAGGAGTTTGGCAAGATGATGGCAAGTGAGTTTGAAATATCCATGATTGGAGAGCTTAGTTACTTCCTTGGTCTTCAAATCAAGCAAATGAAGAATGACACATTTGTGAGTCAAAGCAAGTATATCAAGGACATGCTAAAGAAGTTTGGAATGGATGATAGTAAATCTATTAGTACACCAATGGGGACAAGTGGAACCTTAGATAGTGATGCTAGTGGCAACATGGTAGATCAAAAGATGTATCGGTCTATGATTGGAAGCCTACTCTATGTGACCGCATCAAGACCGGATGTGATGTTTAGTGTATGCATGTGTGCTAGATTTTAAGCCTCACCAAAAGAAAGTTATTTGAAAGCAACAAAGAGAATATTGAGGTACTTGAAGCATACACAAAATATTGGATTGTGGTATCCCAAAGGAGCAAGATTTGAGTTGATTGGATATTCGGACTCTGATTATGCGGGATGCAAAGTTAAGAGAAAGAGCACATCGGGCATATGTCAACTATTGGGAAGATCACTTGTGTCTTAGTCATCAAAGAAGCAAAATAGTGTAGCACTTTCAACCACCGAAGCGGAGTATATTTCGGCGGGTAGTTGTTGTGCTCAATTACTTTGGATGTAGGCTACTTTGAGTGATTTTGGAATCAAATTCAAGCAAATGCCATCGCTATGTGACAATGAAAGTGCCGTAAAGCTCACCAACAACCCGGTTCAACATTCAAGAACAAAGCATATTGATGTCCGCCATCATTTCATAAGAGATCATCAACAAAAAGGGGATATTTGCATCGAGAGTGTGGGCACTAAAGATCAACTTGCTGATATCTTCACCAAGCCACTTGATGAAAAGAGGTTTTGCAAGATAAGGAATAAATTGAGCATACTTGACTTCTCAAATATATGTTGATGCACCCCCATTATATGACATGCCTCTCCTTCGAGCAAAACAAGGTAAAGTTGATTGATATGTCATCCATCTATTGCTAAGGACTTGTTTAGTGCATCTAGTAATTCCTATCATGTCCTAGGCTCATGCATGAAAATCAAATAAATTTGATGCTTATATGGTACCACTATTGCTTGTATGCTTAAAATGATCTAGTGGTAGCATATGATATGTTTGTGGGCTTATAAACATAGTGTTTGATCTAGAAAATAAGCTATAAGTGTTTAACTCAACATGGTACAAGATAACCCTTATTTAGAGGTGTGAAGAAGTTTGTCCTTGGATCAAACTGAGTTAAATATCTTTTGCAAGTGATCTAGATTGAGCCAAATTGAGAAAATGATCCTCATTTCACATGGTTTCACCTCAACCTATCTATACTTTGAGCTCACCTTTTGTGCTAATTGTTGACAAAGGGGAGAGAAATTTACAAAGATAGTAAGATAGGAGGAGCAAGCAAATGAAATAACATTGTAAGGGGATCAATAAAAATGCATACAAGTAGGTGGAGCAAGCTCATAAACTTAAATGTTGTATTTGAATGTGCATATTTGCTTGCATGGCACAAGTCTTAAATTTCAATATCCATGCTTGTGCAGTGTATGCTAGTTATAGGCTTGAATGATAAAATGAGAAACTAGCATACATAGGCTAAAGTAACTGGTATCAAGAATGAGATATTCTATGGAAACTAGACCCTTGCTTGTAATATTGATCTCATGGGGTATTCTAGTTTTTATGTATGTCTAGTTCCAATGGTGCTAAGGATGGTATATTGGTGTACTCCAATTGGTATCATGCTTCAAAGGTCCATCTCTTATACCTTAGCATCATTAGGTAGACATTGTCTCCTATATTTCCTATCTAAGCATATGTGCAAGCTTCAATCCAAACTCTTAGCACATATATAGGGGGAGCAATCGCTACCATATGGGATTTATGAAACTTGTCCACATTCTTTTACACATGGTAAATATGTTTGGACAAGCAGTATGGATTCAATTAAATTTCAATTTATATCTTTGTGAAAGGGTTGTCATCAATTACCAAAAAGGGGGAGATTGAAAGCTCTAGTTTGGTTTTAGTTAATTGATGAAACCAAAAGTACTAACCTATTATATCAAAGTGATTATGAGATAGGTAGCACTACTCCAAGTAATGAAGCAACGGTGAAGATCATGATGATGGTAATGGCATGGTGATGATCAAATGCTTGAACTTGGAAAAGAAGAAAGAGAAAAACAAAAGGCTCAAGACGAAGGTATAAATAGTAGGAGCCATTTTGTTTTAAGTGATCGAGACACTTAGCGAGTGTGATCACATTTAGGATCGATAGCCGTACTATTAAGAGGGGTAAAACTCGTATCGAAATGCAGTTATCAAAGTGCCACTAGATGCTCTAACTTATTGTATATGCATTTATGATCTAGTGGAGTGCTAACACCCTTGAAAATGTTTATGAAAATATGCTAACACATATGCACAAGGTGACACACTTGGTGGTTGGCACATTTGAGCAAGGGTTAGGAACTTCACCGGTGGAGTGTCCGCCCGTAGAGTGTGGATAGTCCGATGGTGCCACCAGCGCCCTAGATAGAAAAGACGGAAGTCACTGTAAGTGACCAGACACTGGTCTCAGTAGGACCGGCGTGTCCGGTCAGGTGAAGCATGAAGACGCTGACATCGGTCTCTAACCAGACGCTAGGTCACTTAGTGACCAGACGCTGAAAGGTTGTGTCCGGTCCTACTGACGTGGCAGCGCATAGGGGAGTTGCCTTGTGACCGGACGCTGGGTGTGTCCGGTCAAGCATGACCGGACACGTTCGGTCGTAAAAAGTCGTCTATAGATGCTTACTGCAAACGATCGAACACTGGGGTTCAGCGTCCGGACACTTTGAGCTGCTGCGTCTGGTCATCACTTGACCGTTGAGATCAGACGATCAACATTTGATGAGAGGGGATACATGGCACGCATCGCGTGACCAAACGCTGAGGTCCAACGTCTGGTCGTTTTGACTGGAGCGTCCGGTCACCTCGTGTTGTGCCTAGTGAAGGGGTACAACGACTCTATTTCGTGAGGCCTTCTATTTAAGCCCCATGGCCGGCTCAAGTTCACTTGCTTGGCCATTTGTATTGATATAGCAACCTTGTGAGCTTAGCAAAAGCCCTCCCACTTATCTCCATCATTGATCCATCATCATTGTGAGATTGGGAGAGAATCTAAGTGCATTGCTTGAGTGATTACATCTAGAGGCACTTGGTATTTGTGTTTCGCTGCGGGATTCACTTATTTCTCTTGGTGGTTGCCACCACCTAGACGGCTTGGAGCAGCGGAGGAGGATTGGCAGGAGTTGGTGATTGTTTGTGGCCATCTCCGGCGACTGTGAGGGGATTTGTACCTTCCCCGGTGGAGTGCCGAAAGGTAACTCTAGTGGATTGCTTGTGTCATTGAGTTACCTCACTTGTGGGTACGTTCATGCGGTGTCCAATTGTGTGGACGAGGTTCGTGCAATACCTCTTATCCGCCGAACCACCAAGTGTTGGTCGACACAACGGGGACGTAGCGTGTTGGCAAGCACGTGATCCTCGGGAGAAAATTGGTTGTCTCTTGCCCTTTGGTATTCTCCCGGTGATTGATAAAGTATTCATCTTGTGATTGGTTCACTCCTCTATGCGGTGGTATAATCACCTCACTTACTCATTTACATTTCCGCAAACTAGCTATAACAAGCTCTTTAGTGTAGCTAGAATTGAGAGCTTGCTTTATGGATTAAGTTCATCTAGTGAAGTTCTTTAGTGTAGCAATTGTGAGAGCTCTTAGTGAGTAGTAATCTTGTAAATTGTGTGCCTAGTGATCATACCAACTAGAATTGTTGGATAGGTGGCTTACAACCCTTGTAGAGCTAGAGCAAGTTTGTATTTCAATATTTGTTATACTAATCAAATTGCTCTAGTCGGTTTGTAGATTTATAAATAGGCTATTCATCCCCCTCTAGCCATATTAGGATCTTTCAGGCGGCTCTAAGTATTTTAACATCTAGAGCTTCTAGATACGCCTCCATGTGGATTTTCCAATATGGAAAATCATCCCCCTCAAAGATAGGAGGAGGTTCATCCCCGTGAGACATCTTTCTCTAGGCGGTTAAGCCTAAATACGTGAGCACGAGGCTCTGATACTAATTGAAAGGATCAAGATGTCCAAGAGGAGGGTGAATTGGGCTGATTCCAAATTTCTTTCAACAATTAAGTCCTACGGTTAGCCCAATTAACCCCTTGTACCTAGAAAGTGTTTCTATTGATCTATCGCATAAAAGTTTAGGAACCTATGTTCCAATCCTACTCTAACATGGCAATTCTATGAATGTAAATGACAAGAATTGAATTGCTCAAAGTAAATGCTCAAAGTAAAGAGAGAAGGAGGAATACGGAGATGTTTTGCCGAGGTATCGGAGAGTCGCCACTCCCCACTAGTCCTTGTTGGAGCACCCGCGCAAGGGTGTAGCTCTCCCTTGATCCGCGCAAGGATCAAGTGTTCTCTACGGGTTGATTCTTTGATACTCTGTCGCGGTGAATCACCCACAACCGCTCACAACTTGAGTTGGGTCATCCACAAGCTCCGTCGGATGATCACCAAACTCTCAATCACCATCAAGCCATCTAGGTGATGGCGATCACCAAGAGTAACAAGCACGAACTCTCACTTGACCACGACAAGCCTAATGAGAAGGGTGGATGCACACTATGCTACTCTTGATCTCACTAATGAGGGCTCTCTTTGTGATTCTCAAATCTCAATCACCTCACTAGGACCTTGCTCTTCTTGGCACTCTCAAAAGTGTTTATCAGCTATTGAAATAAGCAAAAGCACCCCACATACGAATGGAGGAAGTATTTATAACCATGGCTGAAAAACGAACCGTTATGTGCCTCTACGGGGTGACCGGACGCTCCGATCATGTTGACCGGACGCTCCGATCAATTCTCCCCGAACTCCAATGTTAAAGTTGTGAACGGACGCGTCCGGTCATGATTTCCCCTCTCTAGAACCTTATTGGAGTCGACCGGACGCTGGGACTCAGCGTCCGGTCACTTCACCTCTCAGCGTCCGGTCGCACCAGACGATTTCACCTTGATCAAATGAACTGACCAAACTCTGCGCCAGCGTCCGGTCAGTATTTGACTCTCCATTCACTTCCAACTCTCAATCATATGTGAATGAAGTTTGCTCCAATAGATCTAAGGGCTTCTTAGGAGCTACCTAGTGCTAGATTTAGCAACTGTGCACCATACCTAACTCACTAGACTCACCTAGGTGAAGCTACCCGTCCATACCCCCCTTAATAGTACGACCAAAGAAAAAAACAAAGTCCTAAACTACTCTAAGTGTCTCTTCAACTCCAATCAACACTTAGAACTAGTCCATCCTTAACCTTGTCGTCCATCCTTTGAAAACCGAAACGATTTCCATCGTAGAGGCATGACCACCATGATAGCCCAATCGATCTCCATTACCATAACCTAACTTAATTGCCACTGCAAAACACACGTTAGTCATAGTAATCACTTATTGTCACTAATCACCGAAACCCAACTAAGGGCCTAGATGCTTTCAGGATCTCTCTCATCTACTTCTAAATTGCTACTTTCCCTATCTAGATCTACACACTAGAAAACCTGACTTTGGTACCAATGTTAGATCAGAGTACCTCTAAAATCATAGATCAAGGGATAAACTTGACTTAGATGTGGAAACTTGTTGATGTACCTCGCCAAGGTGCGATCACGGCCACGGCGCCACCGTGACATGGCCACTGGAGTCGTAGTAGTAGAGGAAGCAGAGACGCGCCCTCTAGGTCGTCGTAGGTAGCAGTGCGGGCGCGGTGCTGATGGCGGCGGCGAAGGCGATGGTGACGCTTTCCGTCGCTGGCAGCACCCCCTTTTTAGATCGGTTAGGGTTGGGATATCGGTGGGGCGTTTAGCGGCTCAGGAGAACCTCGTACCTTGTGCCCCGGCCCCCACCTCCCTTTTACGGTATTGTGCGACGGGGGCCCACCAACCATGGAGTGGTTGGACGCCCTCGATCAGAACGTGGATCTAAAGACCCAATAGATCGGTGGAGATCAAACTAACACATACAACTAATCGGAAACAAAATACAATCGCTCATGCACCTTTCTTTATTTGCATTTTGTCGTCCACCTATCACCACCGAAGTCTGGCTAAATATCTTGCCCAGGTCAGAATGGGTAACTTGCTGACACGATTGATGATACGGAGAACAAAAACAAGAGTAATATTTTAACTGTGTCAAGAGAGGCAGAAGAAACCTATACCATGCTATATTTGACTAGCATTGGGAGGTCCTTACAGGTTTTCCTCTTTGGATTAAACTATAAGCAGGGAGCCACCCTACTCCAAGCCAATAATAGTTGCACACAGTCATAAGATATGGGCAAGTTCAGAAAAACTGATGGTCAGTGATAGCTCCAAGTATACCTCCTTACAGCTCAGTCTACAGCTTAGAACCTAGTTCTCTCCCACATGGCCAAGTGAAATCACACGCCTCCTCTCAGGTTCTCACCCTATAAATATGCACCCCCTGTCACTACACCCCTGCACCACACACCACAAGCCTAATACAGCTCAACACTTGCTAAAACTAGAGAGAAGAGAGAGGCGCGCGCGCGCGCGCGCACACACACACACACACAGAGACCATGGTGACACTAGGAAAAAGAACCAAAATTAGCAAAGGGATGGTGTCACTAAGGAGAAGGCGGCCGTTCCAGCTCATGGTGCTGAGGCGGCTCCGGGAGCTCAAGAAGATTGTGCCGGTGGGTGCTCGCCGCAAGGCTGACGTAGATGTGATTCTCCGGCAAACTGCTGAGTACATCTGCGCGCTAGAGCTGAAGGTGGCCATCCTCCGGAAGCTCACTGACATCTACGGTGTGTAGCAAGCTCTGATACAATCAATCGATCGTTTGCATGCCAGTCACCATTGCACATGTAAGAGGGGAGAGAGAACCTAGCTGCATTTCTTGCCATGGGCATCTCTGTTCAACTCCTCCCTACCACCCACCAAAGTAGTAGCATAATTGTGCCTCCCCTATGCGATTGGTTGGTCACATATGGAAGTGTGTCTAGTAGTTAAATCTGGCTGGAAAAGCCAGCCCGTTGCTCCAGCTGATTGCAAGAGAAATGCTTTCACTGGTGGTTGTCAATAGGCTGGAAGTAAGAGCTCGGCATGCATGGTTCGAGTATTTCATTTG
The DNA here is from genome assembly GCF_019320115.1 of Miscanthus floridulus. Classification (NCBI taxonomy): domain Eukaryota; kingdom Viridiplantae; phylum Streptophyta; class Magnoliopsida; order Poales; family Poaceae; genus Miscanthus; species Miscanthus floridulus. The sequence goes on along the minus strand of NC_089592.1, from coordinate 64,814,075 downwards.
TTTGTATGTGTCGGTGTGTACTATGGATTTTTGCCTAGCTCTTCAGCTCCTTGCCTCCTGTTATTGGCATGACCTATAAGACTATATGCAAAGACACATGGAACCACATTCATCTAGCAAATAACTAGTTAACTACCAAAAAACATTGTGTGATGATCCCTACAGATACAGGATCATTTGGATGGGAACATCTGTCGTATTATGAATAATAGTCACTACTGAATACTGATTGAACTACTCATTAGAACGACGTGTACTTGTGTGTACCTACCAATCAGACACTTGAACCTCTCCACAACAAATAAAGACAATGGCAAAAATATTTGAGGAACAATCCTCCTTTCAGTCCATGTACTAATTAATCAATCAGTTGATCAAGTCAGGATTAAAGTAGGATACTAATACTGCAGGACCTTGTTCAGATTGTGAGGCAAGCACAAGTAGCACAAGACATTCACTTGCCTGGCCGAACCATATCATGCGAGTGAAGATTCTCAAACTTTGCTGCATTAGAAGGTCGCCCTGTGGATAAGAACATAAGATGAAATATACTATTTTCAATGCTGAATTATTATAGTTTTAAGTCCCCAAGCAAGAGCGTCAAATGGGGTGTCGCTACTGAAAGGGAAGCTCTTTCTGTCAAGTCCATTTCTTCAGGTAGATAGACAGACAGACGGTGGATTTGATCCTTTTTACCCAAGGAGAATATATGCTAACACGTCACATCAACTGGTGATCTACAATCATCCTACTTGAAAAAGATGCTATGATGAAGATAGAGCACATAGTACGTGCGGGGATTTAATTCATGTGTAAATGTACTGCTGACCAGATAGATGGCAGCTAGGATACCAGAGGAAGCGTCCAAGAAGGGCATGTGCATGCAAGACTGCTCTCTGGCCTTTTGCTCCACATCATTAGGGAGTGCTGTCCCCTTCTCTGTTCTCTCTCGCCACCCTATCGCCGATTTATCCTTTTGGGTGAAAACAATCCTACAAAAACAAGCCAAAGTTTACCAAACAGGGAGATGCATACGTATTAACATGCCAATTAGCAATGAATTGAAAGGCTTCTGGTCTGTTTTACACTGTCATGTCCAGGCTTAAGCAATGTTAGATGCATGCAGAAGGAACATGCAGAAACTCCATAGTGAGATCAATCTTCCTTTTCTAGCAGGCACATTGATTCTTAAACGACCTGAACATAATGCTACCTTTCAACTTCAGGCAGCAGAGATACGCAGCCCTCAGAACGGTGACCATTAACTTGAATCTAGCAGTTGTCTCTCGGTGGGTGACATTAAATTCAACCGTGAGAGTTAACAGTAGTACACTCTACTGAGCCCAGGCTTCCTGTCGGAACACTGTCACACTGGAGAAAAACACTGCAACAGCGCGTGCTAAGCTGAGGGTAACAGTAACATTCTGTATTTTACAGCACAGCCATGTGGGATATTCGCCTTGGGATTATTGTTCACAGCCAGGCCAGCTATGGGCTACTGCCATGGCATTTCAGCTACAGCCTGCAGGCTGCCAACACAGCCATGTCTACTTGGTTTCCCAGGCGTGGCACTAGTTTTTTTTTTTTTTTTTGAGAATGCGCGTGGCACTAGATTACTATGTCAGGTTAGGTGTTATGTGGATATTAGGATTTTAGTACTCTCACACCTTGATCCACCTGTACTGTACAGCATCAGCAGGTTAGGACCTTGACTCCACAATTTAAAACCATCGGAAAGTAGAGTCTGTGGCTGCAAATCAACTCTGCTCCAGACTAACGAATTTATTAGCAAGAATGCATGGGGGCATCAAGCCGTGCAGCTGCCTAAAGATGCAGCCAAGCTGAACTAAAGCATGGACGACAATCACATTGCTCCTAACTTTTCCGAGCTCGCTAACCAATCTTGTCGAAAATTAAAAGTATCTCAGAAAGTATTAAGGTAATCAGGGATCAACGCACAGCCTAGTGCACGTACAATGATATGGGCATCATAATATAGTGGCATCAAAGACACCTTTACCTTAATGATACAGCTCCAAGGGGTTGCGTGGCTTTATTGCAGCACCTGGAGCCCATCCATGTGTGAGCATGTGTCTCTGCGATGCTATGATTTGGACTATCCACCATAGCCAAGTCGCAGCCCATGTAGCATGCGCTTGGCATTAGCCCGTAACGAGACAGCCATGCACAATGAAAAGATGCTAGATTAGGGTGACTGAAACAATGGTGGATTAGCCATATATATATAAGAGCCAGGGATGGCAAGGCTGTAGTCCACTGAACCAGAGACAACAAAAAACAGTAACACATAGATTACCAAAATAATAGTAATACACATGTTACAACATCAACATATTAAACAGGACAAGGCTGGAACTAGGACACTACATGAGTTATCTTTGTGAAAAGTAGAAAGGCACGTGCAATACACTAATGCAAGGTCAAATAAAAAAATGGCACGCTAAATGACTAGGAAGCGAAGGGCGGGCCTGGTGCAAGCGGTAGAGCTTTACCGCCTGTGACCGGAAGGTCTCGGGTTTGAATCGTGGTCTCCTCGCATTGCACAGACGAGGATAAGGCTTGCCACTGACACCTTTCTTCAGACCCCGCATAGAGCGGAAGTTCTATGCACTACGTACGCCCTTTAAATGAGTAGGAAGCATTACCTGGAGCACTGATCGGAATAAGCGCAGCACAGAATAGCAGTCAGGGTACAAGGTCGAATTTTTCTGCATGACTCTTGGACAAACAAAATTCATGCTAAGAAAACCAACAAATATTACTTAATCCAGAATGTATGTAACTTGAGGTGGCCTGGACAAGCATGAAGTCATGACCGCTTCAATAAACGCATCATGAGGTTCCGTGATGCAAAATCAAGTTGCAACAACCAGAGATGCATGAAGACAACAAGTCTCCATACCATGGATCTGTCTAATGTCGTTTAGTAGACTTTTAAGAACCTAAGACAAATGATGCCCCCTCAAAGCAATAGACAATCATCAAACAATAGATATGATGCATGGTGCATATGGTCTGATAAGATGCAAAGAATGGCCCTCAAGAGATAGAAGGGAAAAAAAATTGAAGATGGTGTGTATGACTTCCCCATGTTTCATTTCCTTTGAAGACGAAAAAGAGGAAAAAATGATGGAGCTTATTTTATAGGCCCCGTTCGCTTCAGCTGAAAAAAACAAGCCGAAATACTGTTCCAGCTGAAAAAACAAGCTGAAAAAAAACGGATTATAAGGGAAGCGAACATGGCAGATTAAGGGTGATGTGGGTCTTCAGTGCATCTCCTTCACATGCAGAAGGGCAGGGATTGCATTTGCAGAAGCAACTTTATAATGCAATTTTATCATCCAGACAGAATCTAGCAGAAAATATCAGTGCAATAATTATCAAGGAACTCCTCTATAGGAGTTTATGTTCTAACTTCTAAGAATTAAATAAGACATACATTGAGCATTTAACTATGGTCGAGTAGAACACATCTGGATCTGGAACCATCAACGTATATATCCAGCATCAGCACTTTCCTTCGCATGATCAGCATCTTTTACCACAACCACAAAAGGGCAGGCCTTCCGGAAGAAAGCAAAGACTATACCCGAGTCTTAAGCCGTTAGACCAACCAGTTCTTATCCATGTCCTGCAGAAAGGAAAGGCTAATACTTCCATTTCGGCACAATCAGATCAAGTATCTCCATTGATTCTCTCACTGAACTTCTAATGTGGGTGCCACTGCACAGAAAAGGTACACTCATAAAATTCCACAGCAAAGGTGAACATAACATGATTCGAGATAACAAATTTGAAAGCTCTACCTCTCACTCTCTCAGCAAACCAGAAACCTACAAAAATCAGACGCTCAAATTCAAAACACAGACACAGCACTGGAACTAGTTCCTCACCATAAAAAACTCATTTTCTGTGCACAGACAACCCTTTTTTTCAAAGAACCTTCGAAAAAGGCAGGGAGCTCCTGCAGTTCACTTAAGAAGAAAGAATTGACCTGGTTTATAAGGTGAACTGGGCCCAAAAACCATACAACTGCACTGTTAATTTGAGGAAAACCCGCCAAAAAAAAGCACAAACAACCTTTTGATCAGATTTAACATAAGCAAATTAAGTTTTGTTTGCAGCTGAGCCAAATCCAGTTGGAAGTCCATGCAGATGTGGGTCTCTAAGCCATGTGCACACATGTGGCTGGTCCTGTGCTTCTGTTCCAACTAATTCAGATAAGCCACCTTCCTTCCTTCCGTATGGATTTCTCATGCAGTTCCGGACCACTGATTAAATATCATTTATCCCCACATTTAGCACCACAAAAATCTCATGCACGGCCATGGAGATGTACTTCTCTGATAAGGCCCGACATAAGAAGTGGTCATATTCAACCATGCTTAAATCAGATGAGATCTCATGATTGTCCACGCTTGCCCGTGCCCCCACGAGCTCATCATTCCACACAACTAACCTTATTAAACCTAAACAAAAGTTACATCGAAGAGCAATAATGAAAGTGGCCCAAGAGCTTTTCTATTCTATGCTATCAACAGCCACTAGAAAGATGTTTCAAGATCATCAAAGGATACCTTAGTGGACACACTAGAATCAATATTCCTGAGAAGTCTGAAGGGGAAAACAGAAAGCACAGCATACAGAATGGGAAGGGACTAAAACAAGAACGTGACAGATTAACATCTGCAATCCAAGACTCAGAGAAAAGGGATTTATTGTATTCATGTTTTCCAAAATGCTCATCTCTATGCCAGTTTGATTCACATTAGAAAAGGAAGACAAACAAATCAAGTATGATGGGATGGACAGCACAATAATAAACACCAACTGTAACAAACTAACAACATCACAATTCAGCAGCGGAGAAACAAAGGAGAATCAACAAGCTACACCGAATGGCAACAGGATATCAGTTTGGGGAGCGCTCAATCCCTCCTAATCGAACCCTTAAGAAAAATAGACAGGATAGACTGGGAATATGAGAAGTTTGGATGCATTAGTGTACATATACCACAAGATAAAGCTACTTAACTAAACAATCCATATTAAAATGTTGAGCTATCACATGAGAACTCCAGAAGAAGGTAGATTGCTACGCCACAGTAGCTAGTCATTAACATAACAGAGCATAGAAACAACTATTGTAGCTCTTAAAGGTCATGCTAGAAGCACACAGCTCCGAACAGCTCCAAGAACATGTCCACAAATACTTCTAGTAGGCAGTGAATGTAGCTTGCAAAGAGGCTCTGTATTTTTGCACCAGTGTGACTTCTTTCTCTGCACAATTTGAATGGAAACACATAGTAATGTCAACACTTTACATAATTAAGAAAAATTGACTTATGTGCACATAAAGACAAACTCCTGTAAGCTACAGATCCAATACGTAGGCAATGTCTATCATTACGTTCAAGGCTTTGAAGAGTGCATAACTTATGCTGCCTTACTAAACATGCCACACTGATCCGTTGAACTTGGGATTGGTTCCAACTCGCCAATATACATTTGTTTTATGCAACTATGACCATAAAAAACAAATTGATTTCTGAATTTTACTCTTTTAACAATCTTGTCCTCAACCAAGAGGCACTCCATGAATGCAATCATGGGTATGTACACCTAGATGGCCTCGTTCTGGAAATGCAGCAGATGTATCCCCCTTGCACATTTGTGTGTACCGAGGCATATCCACATCAGTAATTTCGTTTTTCATAAGACAATTCCAATCAGCATTAATTGAGTAGAAAAAGAGAGAGTTCAGGACATCAACTAAAACTTCAATAGTTTACATCTTCCCTAACCATTGCTGTTTGGTTTTGCATCTGCATCTTAAACTACTTCTGTAACTATGTTTGAGCACTACCACGTATGACGTACCACATACTTTCTAACATAAGCCTGTTCGGGAGGCCGTATCGTATCGTGGATTATTTACTGCTGGCTGATTTGGTGTGAGAGAAAAACACTGTTCCTGGCTGGAAATTTACGATCGTTTACGAGCAAGCGAACAGGCTAGGCTGCCTAAATGACCAGTGGTTGAAATTCTCACAGGTCAATAAGGGTTATGGTCCCCCAGAACTTGTGTAAACTCCATTAGTTTCCGTCACTTGGATTAGTAACCATCAAATGTTTTTGTTAACGACCATGCCTAAGTACATATTCATTAAGAGGAGGAGAGTTTACTAATTACAGGAAAGCAAGCCACGGCTCGTCAAGCCCAGCAAGGTTACAGAAAAAAAGTTGTTATACGTGACACTAATTGGCGACCGTGAACTGCTAGAGGTGACCACGAAACACCCCTGTCAACGTGCAGCAACGGAAATTTCCGCCAGTGACGCTAGACTTCTGTATCCTGCTGCAATCCACAATGCTCAGCCACCTCAATGATGACCTCAAACTTAGCCACTGGCGCACAAGACTTTCTCTGGAAGACACGCAGCCTGTTCGGTTGGCTGTTTCGTTTCATTGCTGGTTCGTGAAGAAGTACTGCTGGCTGGTTTGTGTGAGAGAAAAATACTATTCCGGCTGAAAATTTACGATCGTTTACGACAAGCCACCGCCAAACGAACAGGCTGACGATTGTTGCGTTTCAAAAGGTTAGCCTTGTTGCCTTATTCTTTGCTGCTTTGCCCTAATTGGGTTTAGGAGCAAGCTTCGTCACTGCAAATGACACCTTCCACAAATCATGCTGCTCCCCAAAGCAGACTCTTAATCATTACCCTTCTCGCAATGCGAAGTCTAGGCAAATTGGCTGAATCCCACCCCAGGATTGTCAGAGTTTTTAACATGGGCTAGCACAGTGAAGTTAAATTAACCAGGGATTATAGCAACTGCAATTTGCGCAGTACTAATTACAGCTGAAGGGAAATTGAGCGCACGGAGAATTGAGGGCTTAACCTACCAGGAGTGGAAATAGGAGGCGCCGCGGATGGCGCCACCGCGGCCGCCGGAGGCGGCGGTGGGTGCGCAGGCGGAGCGGAGACCAGAGGCGCGTACATGTACGAGTCGGACGCGAGGTATGCAGCGATCACCTTCGCGAGCCACCCGGCGCTGCCGGCCTTAGCGGGCGACACCACCTTGCGCCTCCGCTTTGCCGCCGCCGCAGGCAGCTTCTTACGGACGCCGAGCAGATCCTTCTTTTCCATCGGGTCCTCCACCTTGGGGTTTCGTCTCTCAGAGATTTTGGGGGTTTGATGCTTCTGCTGATCGGGTCGGTCAGTCGTCGTGACTCGTGACAGAGCTTCTCGAAGCGGAGAAGGAAGAGGTGGCGGCGAAGGAGGTCGACGCGGCGCGTTTCGGATACTTTCTAGCAGCTGCGCGGCGACGCGTCACGCGTGGTGGCCGTTGGCGGAAGGCGAAGTGAAAGAGCGAGCGAGGGGCCCGGTCTGCGACTGCGACTCTTGCGTTTATCCCACCGCGCGGCAAGTGTGGTTAGCTCTCAATCAAACAATATCAGGAAATTTTTTTGCATTTATCCCCCGTTCCCCCGCGTGCGCCTTTATCCCTGCAGCGACGACTGGGGGGCGACTGCCGCCGCCCGATTCCAGGTGCTCAGGTCTCCCTCGGACGAGCACCACAAGGTCCGCCCGCCACCCCTTCTCTTTCCTTGCTGTTGTGCGAAACCGAGCATCGAAACCCTAATTTAAGCTACTTGTGTTCTGATATGATCTAATTACAATTGTATGCATGCATTATGTCTACTAACAACTTCGGTTTTTGTTTTTAAAAATTATTCGGGTGTCCTTTACTGGATCCGCCCCTGTATTCCTGCTGCTTTGTTTTATGCCTACTGGAGCACTAATTTCCCTTCTGTTTTGGGCAGAGGATGATGCTTCTCGCCAAGCTCGGGGCGCCGAGCGTTCCAGGTCAGTCGTGCTGTTAACCTTGTAATATTGCTGTTATTTTTCTTTTCGAGACACTGCTCGTATCCCTACCATTAGGTTCCGGCAATTGGAACACGTTAATTTCCTGTCCTGTACCTCTTTGCTACTACACTTAAGATTTTTTTAGTCCTCGTTAAGTTTTTTTTTTTTTTGAGACGATTGCCTCTTGTAATCTAATTGGTAACACCTCCACTTAAGGATTTTTGCAATGCGGCTTCAGTTACCAACTTAACTGAGTGATAATAGATATTTGACTTGGGAGCGCCATTCATAACAGTGATCATCCATGAAAGTTGATGTTCAACCAGTTGTTACGATGTATCAGAGGAATGCGGTTTCTGTAAATGTTTAGAAGATAGAATTCTCATGGAGAATCATTCAATATGTTGTTTAACAATCTGTATTGGGGTGGGGGTGCTATGCATATGAGCTAGATGAACACAAGTAACTGGAAAACATCTCTTGCAAACAAAACTTTGTGGATGAGTGCAAATTCAGCTGCTATGCAAAGATGACATCCAACAGTTTCATTTGGCCATGCACCCAGTGGCGGATGCAGGATGGGAACAAAGGGGGGTAATGGTGATTTGAGGCTAAGTAACCGTGGTCTAATGAAGAAATCAGGCTCACTAGGGGGGTTGTAGCCCCGGCAGCACCCCCCCCCCCCCCCCCCCCCCCCCTGGATCCGCCCCTGCATGCACCCAAATCAAGACTCAAGTTAGCGGGCTAGTTGTCTTGTTATTTTTTATTCTTGGAGTTGAGTTTTCAGTCGCTAGTAAGCTGGGGGTCTCTTGCCAAGCCCCTTTTTCCTTTTCTTCTTCTGTTTTTTTTTTAGAGTTGTGTTTGTAAGCTGTGTTCTAGGGACTTGGCATACCCTTCTGTTCTCTGTTTTTGTTTTTCTATCATCTAATAAAACTTGTGGCAAATCTCTTGCCGTTCCTTCTAAAAGAAAAGGCAAACTAAATGCTATTCTTATTCTTGGATTATACTGAGATCATCGTGAACTACTTGCATACAGGTTGTGTGACGGACAGAAGGAAACTGCTGTTGGTCCCTGCGATTAGTATGGCTATTGGCTCCTTTCAGTACACTTTTGACAAGGGAACAGCAAAAGCTGAATTTGCTGATAGTGAGTCTTTTGTAGCTTCTTCTAATATAGATTTGTTCTCTTCAATTGGTTCGCATATACTTGAACCATTTAGGCTGTCGTCTGTGTGCACCTTAAGTTCTGAACTTTCTCATTGACATAAAGATGAATCTTGCACGTCAACAATTAATATGTTCACACTTCATCAAAGAACTGTGTGCTGAAACCTCTTAGTGGAGCATATTTGCTATAGATTTCTAAGTAATGATGTGTTGTGCTTGTCCTGTGGTCTTCTGGTCAAGTTCGCTAAAAAGGATGCTCAATGTAATTTGCCTATTATCCTATCTTTGTTGGAATGCAGAGAAAGCCATGTAGTCTGCTAATAATCACAGTGTGGAAGAGAACCTTATGATAGTCTAAGATAAAGTGATAAACTAACCATGAATCAGTAATACCTTTTTTTATGGCATTTCTCATGGACATGATCCAGTTAGTATCTGTTGAGAAATTTTGTGTTTGTAACACATATGGCTAAGCATACTCCTAAGCATTTATGCCTCACCTTTACGGCCATTACTTTACATCTGTATGTAGCAAGCCTCTAGCTATATGTAAAGGGGACCTGCTTGCTGGTGCTGGTGTCATGGCTATAGGCCTTTGGAAGTTTTGACTCCGTCCTATGAGGGCTTGACTGGTTCTGTGACTTAATTGGATTCCAAGCTTACTCATAGTGGACCTGGAAGTTAAATGTCTTGAACTTCTTTTTTGGTTATATACTTATACTCACTTTTGGCCCTTGGGCATCTCCTCAAATTGCTATCGTTATCCCAGAAACATGGAACTCGTTCGGCACACTTCTGGCTTTGCAGGGATCTCCTGGGACTGCTTCCCTTTTACCTCAAATGTCTTTTGGCCAGTTCCTGAAAAATGCGCACGCACATGTTTCCAAAAAAACATTGTCAGTTGTCAGACTCCCGAGCTGCAAGGATGTGGGTACATGTAAACTGTATTGCAACAGTATCTTTGTATGTCAAAAACATGTTCTAGCTTGAGACAGAATGAGGTGATATACCGTATATATAGCCAATTTTCTAAGCACTACTAATTGAAGCTTGTTCATATAACTATCTATTGTTCGAGCCAGAAAGCAAATAAGCAATCTAAAGAATTGGTAACCAGATCTTACCCAATCATTGAAATTTCAGTGCCTGCACTTCGTGGAAAAGATTATGGAAAGACAAAAATGCGGTATCCAGATTACACTGAAACGGAATCAGGCCTCCAGTACAAGGTGCCTTTGTCACCATCCATTGGTTTCTAGTTTTCTGCATGATGGTCAAATGACCAAACGTTGCATGATTATTTTCATGGCAAAATACAGGACTTGCGGGTTGGTGATGGCCCTTCTCCAAAAACGGGGGAGACTGTTGTTGTGAGTTACAACCATTACATATGAATGTAAATGTAGCTTATTTTGTATTTGTACATGTACATGCATCCTTCTCTATTATCTTTGTTGTTATTTGCAACGTTTTGCCAAGTGTCAACCCTGATGAGGGTTTGAATTTCTTTACTCGTCAAGGTTGATTGGGATGGCTATACAATTGGGTACTATGGTCGTATCTTTGAAGCTCGAAACAAGACCAAAGGAGGTTCGTTTGAGGTATCAGTTGCCACTGTACTTGACTGAAGGATGAGTATTTAGCATTCATACAAGTTTGAACAATCATGTGATTTACTGAACTAACTAGGATTGTCAGAAGAAGTGTGTTATAGATATTTGTTTTAATATGAATGGACATGATTTTTTGCGTTGGAGCACATCACATGCACCCTTCTATTAATCAGTCATAGTGCACAAGGATGTGTGTCACACTATGCCTTGATTCTAATTATTTTTCTGATGGTGCTTGCATGCATTTGAATCACTGTGAAGTGTGAATAAATAAATAGTGTAGGGCACACATATCAATGCGCTGTGAATAAATAGTGTAGGGCAACGGGTGCATGCATGCACATATTATTTTCCTCTGAATTATATCTTCTAATTGACTGATGTATCATTCTGAAATTATAAATTGCAGGGTGGTGACAAAGACTTCTTCAAGTTCAAGGTTGGATCAGGACAGGTGATTTTTCTAGTTTATGAAGTACTGATCTCCTTGAGTCCTTGTTAGTCTCCTATTGTCCAGTGCTTTGCCATGTCCATACACCATGCTTTGGGACTCCTTTTTGACAATATGGGCAAAAGAAAAAACATTTTGCATGACAATTAACAAACTGGCAGTTGGCGTTTTTGCAGCTTCCTGAGCTCCGTCAGAAACGTTACATCTGTGTATCTTTCTCACAAATAGCAGTATCGATAATGTAGGTCATACCAGCTTTTGAGGAGGCTATATCAGGCATGGCTCCAGGAGGTGTTAGGAGGTGAAGTATCTTCTAATTTTTCCAAGACAAAGCTCTGTAAATAAGTTCCTCTTCGCTATCGCAAGTTGCAAATGTACTATTGAAGAGCTCATACACTTCAGGATCATTGTACCACCTGATCTTGGATACCCAGATTATGACTACAACAAGTTGGGTCCGAAACCAACGACATTCTCGGTAAACATGTACAGATTTTTTCAGGTTATCTTTGTCAGTTGTTAATGACTAAACCACGTCGAGCATTTATCATTTGTCTTCCAGGGACAACGAGCTCTTGATTTTGTTCTACGTAATCAAGGCTTAATAGATAAAACTCTCCTGTTTGACATCGAGCTTCTCAAGATAATTCCGAATCAATAGTGTGTGAGGTTCCTTTCTCACTCTTCCTTGCTTACTTAGAACATGGTTCTATCTGCACTAATTACTTTGTTTTGTTTCTAGTTCAGTAACGTCACCGAAAGTTACATTTTGCAGGAGATTCTTACAATTACCTTTGAGGAAAGAAGCTCATGTTATCCAGATCCATCGAAGATCAGCAGGAATGTATGCAATTGCTGAATATAAAAAAAGAAATTTTTTAGGCATACACGCTTATACAACATGATGTGAACATATCTACCTACATCTCCATTAACTACGCCTCTTTTAAAACATGCCATTGTGCACATCTTCAGTTTGTACAGAAGCTGTATTAGATACGTCTGTGATCACTACCTCGACTTTTGAGCAAATGGAGAATGACCAAATGAATTGCTGAAATGAAGGCATTCTAGTTGGAAATGCTGTAAATACTCCAAAATCTTGCCTGTCTGTCATAGTAATAATTCATTTGGTACCAATCACTGCCAAACACTTAGTAATGTTGCCGCAGACCCTCGCAGCAACAGCAGGAAGCAGCCGCTGCCGCAGCTCGCCACCGCACGCACTCCCGCCGCTCGCCGGTCACAGCAGCCGGCGCCGCCGCCAGCACTCCACGTGAGCTCGGAGGAACGACAGAGGTTACTGCGTGTGACAGCTTCCAACCGGTGGGTATCTCGGTGATTTGGGCCTGCGCGTAGCCCGCTATAGCTGAGGCCCTGCCTGGGCTTGGGCTGCGTTTATCTCTGTGGCCCTTCACCCTTGCCTTGTGTTCTCCTGTCCCCCCCCCCCCCCCCCCCCCCCCCCCCCCCCCCCCCGTTGTCTTCCCTCTCTCGCTCTCTCGGCAGTCACGACGCCTGGGCGACCGCCGCCTTACGCCAGGTGCGCAGGTCTTCTTCGGGCCCTTCGCCGGCGACGAGCACCTCCAGGTACTCCACCCCTTCTCTTCCTTCCTGCTATGCTGAACCGAGCACCCAAACCCTAACTTAAACCTTTTTGTTTTCGGATCTGATCTAATGACAAATGTCTGTTCATGCATACTAACTTTTTTTTTTGCCAAATTATCGGGTGTACACCCATGTCCTCCACTGCTTCTAGGCACGCTTCTGAATCCGGAGTTGCCAGCATTCGCTTGAGGTGCCAAACCAGAGCACACCATCATGCAGGTTGGTATTCCCTGGATTATTTCTCTTGATTGGTTGCGCGCTGCTGATTCAGACAGGCAGTCGTTTGGTTTCTTCTGCAGTTAGGACACCTAAAACAACAGATTGTGATCTGTATTCTATATGATGTGGTCCTAGAAATTTTCATTTGGTTAAAAATGGAACTGTTCTTCCATGCTTTTCCTGTCCTGTTTTGAAATTATGAAATTCTTAGATAGAGGCCTGAAATACAATGAACTCAATCCTTTTTTGTCTGATAAATTTAGCGTAGGGTGGATTAGACGTGTGGTTTAGTGTTTGGTGGTAGAATCGCTATTCCTTTTTATCATAACCAAAGCATTAGACACTAGGGCTTGTTCTACATGCTGCTGTTATTTATTGAGCTTATAGTAATGCTTTGGGATGTTAATTTTGTAATATATCCTTATTGGAGTGCGTATATTTTTTTTCCCCAATGAGTTTTGTGGAGGATTGTAGTTGTATGGGTCATTTCACATAACCCTGGTGTAATAGGGACCTGATATATCTTCAGTAGGAGCATGAATTTGTTGTTGAGTTAAATGCACCAGAGGTCCATTAACTTGTTAGGAGGTTTCAGTTAGGTCCATCAACTTTCAAAGTGTCTTTTCGGGTCCATAAACTTTGTATCCCGTATCACTTAGGTCCATATCCCTCCACATGGGCTTCTTATGCTGATATGGCCTGCTGACTTGTCCATCTAAAGCAACTATTGACCCTTCATTTCGTCAAACACGTTGTGAGCGCGCAAGCAGGTGCCGCTGCCGCGGCCACATGGGCGTGCGAGCGGCCGGCTGCCCGTGCTGGTGCAGTCACGCTGCCACGCGAGCACCCAGAAGCTGCGCCGGGCAGCCACGTTGGGGTTGGTCGAGCGGGCTGGCTGCCGTGCGAGGCCAGCCATGCCGCCGTCACATGAGTGTGGGCGCGGGTGGCCGCACCGCCTAGATTCTTCGTCGGCGCACTGCTCGACAGCATCATAGCACTCATGTTCTTCTCTGTCGGCCTAGCGCACTACATGGTGCTGTTGTGGTCGCGGTCGCTCATGTGGTCGACGATCATGGCGCGCATGGCATGGAGACGCTCTCTGCGCAGCTCGGTTTGTGTCCATGGAGAAGCAAGCACCTCACCAACCTCTTCTATAACTGTGTGTACCGCTGTGGGTGCATGCTTCAGGCTCGTTCCAATTAGACAGTGCAGGAGTCGGCTTTGTCTTCGGTAGGAGCTGCAAGTGGAAGTGGAAGGTGCACGACGGGGTGGGGGAATGAGCTGCTGTAGGCCGGCTAGGGAGAGCGGCACACGGCCAGCCTAGCCTGGGGGCGCAGCAAAGCCTCGAGCGCTCCGTACCTCGCCCGAGTGCCCGCGTCGCCGCGGCGGGCCTGTTCGCGCGCCCACAACATGTTTGACGAAATGAAGCGTCAATAGTTGCTTTAGATGGACAAGTCAGCAGGCCACGTCAGCATGAGAAGCCCACGTGGAGAGATATGGACCTAAGTGATACAATATACTGAGTTTATGGACCCAAAAAGCCACTTTGAAAGTTGATGGACCTAACTGAAACCTCCTCACAAGTTAATGGATCTCTGGTGCATTTAATTCTTTGTTGTTTATTTGTTAAAGTTCACTCACGTACACACTTTGCATTTTAGATATTGTAGTTCATTTCTCTGCCTGGCAGATTTTAAGAAGTGTGGTGGGTGTTACCTGGTCTTGTGGGGCTTCTGATGTTTTCTACTTCTACCCTTTTCTCTTTATGCTCACTTTGGCTCAACTGGATCTTAGTTTTCAGTGTTTGTTCAATAGCTAAGGTTTTCTGACATTTTGAGTACAATATTTCTAACACAATTTACCATTTGAAAGGCTAGCGATAGATTCAACATAAACTCTCAGCTTGAGCATCTTCAAGCCAAATATGTTGGTACAGGGCATGCTGATTTGTCCAGATTGTAAGTACCCTGTTATTTTTGTAACAAAAGAGGTTACGAAATTATAAGACATTACCACTTAATGTTTTCCTTATTTACAGTGAATGGGCTGTAAACATCCAGAGAGACAGCTATGCCTCTTATATTGGACACTATCCAATGCTAGCATATTTTGCCATTGCTGAGAATGAATCGATCGGAAGAGAATGTTACAATTTCATGCAGGTATGTAAGACAATTTGCCCCCACTCTTCTAATAAGTTATATCTCAAATTTATAGAACAATTCTAGAGCATAAATATTGTAGTAAAATTATGGCTAGTACAAGATGAGGGTTTCTGTACTTAGCATCATTGCTGGTTTTTTCATAGCCTGCCATGTGAGAGTATCTAAGTGCAGTTACTATGTTCCATTGGAAATGCCTAAGTGCCACCAGTTCTCTTAACAGTTCTTCTGGTTAAGGATTCTATAAATCTATACTGAAAAAAAAAACAATGAGTCTGTCAGAAACAATATGATGCTACCCAAAAAATTAGGACCTTCCTTTCTCCCTGCAAGAAAGTGAGATGATTGGGTAGAAAGCAGAATTGATAGAATTGTCTACTGCTCTACTATTTTCTTTCCGTCCTTAGTACTACACACTAGGTAGCACTGCCTAGTAGACTATTATTATAAAGCTCTCTCTATCCAAAAATGTAAAATGTATTCTGTTTGGTGAGGACAAGGCTATGAGTAACAGTTACTCTATAATATGCCATTTATCTGATGCAAAATCATAAGCAAGTACTTTTGAATACAAATTTATCAATTCTGTGTCACAAACATTATGTAGTAAGAGTAATTCTTGGTCAAAGGCTTGTCCTAATGAAACAAAATGTGCCTTATATTTTTGGATGGTGGGAGTAATAACTTGGCCATCTACATATATTTCTGAAAGTGTGTAAACTGTATATTGAAATTCATATGCACTGTCCTTATAAAATAGAATTAAATTGCAGTCAGTTGTCTTTCCATATGCCAACCATTTATGCAGCTGGTGTATTTAGTAAATTGACAAACCTTACAATTTAATGGACATAGCTTATATTTATGTAAATGATGCATAATTAGTGGCAATCTTCTGTGCTATGAAAACTTTGAACCACTTTTTTAAAGGGATTGGGTGTGTACTTGATGCTTGTCAAAGAACCCTTAGTGAATAGAACAAACATCTCTTGGTTAGATAGATGCTCTATTAGTTAAATAGTACATACAAGATACAATTGACTATATCCACAGAACTTGTTAATGATGCACTCAAATCAAATTATTTGGTTTTCTTAAGATAGCCAGGCAACTGCATATGTGTTTTAATGTGCGCTGTAGCTAGGAGAGGTTCTAAATCAACTGCCCACACCTTACTAGACGATAGCAGTACCTATAACCGCTGAAGCCAGCTCCATCAGTAGTGATCGTAAGCAGTGTATCCATTGAAGCAAATGGGTCCACAACCCTTCTGTACAATCTCATTGCAAGTGAATATGTATTGAGAAAATAAATAGAGGCACAGCTCATGTGGTTCAGCTAGGTGTGAAATCAACAGCGGCATGCAACACTGTATCTGAAAACAGAACTGGAGTATGCACGATGATAATGAACCGCACTTGGCATCTAACCTTCCATGAAATTCAGTGGATTTCTGTCCAAATTTTTTTTCAAGCCATAAGTTTTAGCGTGATCTGAATATTGTCATGGTTCGCAGTTCACGGGCTTCATTGTTCATGCCCCATACTTGTGCACGAGAAGATTGTTGATATTTCTCCATATCCATAGTTCCCAGGCTTCATATGCATATTTGACCATTTTCTAGCATACACTTACATTCATGAGATAGCACAACATAAATTTATCGATCGACTGTTTCTTTATACAGAAAATGCTGCTTCCTTGTGGCCTCCCTCCTGAGAGAGATGAAGATTGAGGGACTGGTGCATAGCTTCAGTGTTTCCAATGGTGTTTGCTTTTGAAGGACCATACTAAGATTAGCCACCATGGTACTATGTGCGACTTGTGTTAAATCTCGTATGCCTTTGACTTGTTTTCCATCGGTCTCTATTGTGATACATAAATATTTGGAACTTGTATGCATTCTATCAGTGTACTAGTGTTAACGAAATGCTGGTTCTGCCCCTTTGTCATGTTTTTGTGGTGCCTGCTATCAGCGTGAAAGAAAATTTTGTTGAAGTGATTGATGACTGAAGTGCCTATTGCAATTTGTTCAGCTGCAATCTGGCTACACGGGTATCAAGAATTTGGAGTGCTGCTCTTGCATAGAAAAGGCTGCCCATCTCAAATTGGCAATTTGTTGCTTACGGTAGAAAGATCATGTAGAAGATAAATTGACAATCTCTAGCTTACGGTAAAAGGATTCTGTAGATGATGGATGTTCATCATGGTGGCACGATAAGTTCTCTTGGCCACTTTATTATCAGTACCATTACGACTGATTTGATAACAGATATAACTACAAGCATCTGTAAAAAGGAGGCATATTTCTTCCCTAGTTCGAAAGTCACGGGCTTTCTCTGGTGGGCCTACTAACAAATGAAAATTAATTTTGCCTGCATACTTGGAACAGGCAGCACTATACTGCAAGGAAGGTAAAATGTATGCATGAACAAAGAGGAAATGAAATTAAGAAATCCCAGAGTGTACAACTGAATCTATGTTCATACAGACAACTAAATGATACGAAGTCAGGCTAATATACAGGCTAATGGTAGACTGAACTATCGCAGATCATAGGAAACCTACATCAGCAGCCAGCAGCTAGCAAATCAGTCATCTCTATATGTTACTAGAAAAAGTTAGATTAAGCGTCACCGCCTCGTTTCCATCCGCGGCCGCTGTGGTAGGCGTAGTTGTCCCGGCGGCTGTTCCTGAAGGCGCAGCAGGCGACGGAGTAAACGACGACGACGAAGGCGAGGATGACAACGTTAACAATGGCGGCCAGCTTCCAGTCCCGCTTGAGCGCGTCGACCACGCCGGCCTTGCACGACTGGCACCCGTAGCAGAGGTCGTCCTCGTCGTTGCCCCATGCGCCGCAGTCCAGGTCGACCGGCGCGGAGCCTGCCGCCGCCTTCGTCTTGGTCCACTCCGTGCCGCCGGCGTACTTGAAGTTGCAGCTCGCCGGCGGCTTGCAGCACCCGGACTCGACCGGGGACAGGCCGAGCCGCGCCAGACTCGTCGCGTTCGCGTCCTTGCTCTCCTCCTCCTCCAGGCGCCGGCAGACGTGCGCGTCGTCGAGGCAGCTCCGGATCCGGGCCCAGGTCCTGCGGCCCTCAACGTGGCGCCGCAGCCAGGTGGAGTAGTCCCCGAGGCGGTACTCCCTGTACCCGGCGCCCGACACGGCCTCCCCGGCGCCGCCCTTGTTGGTGACGACGAAGGCGAACACGGTGAGACAGAGCAGCGCGACGATGAAGGCCAGCATGGCGAGGAGGTACAGCCAGAGCAGCCAGGTGGCGCGGCAGCAGGCGCCGGCGAGGCCCGCGAGGGAGACGGCCATGAGCGCCGCGCCCAGCGCGATGGCCGGGGTGGACAGGAAGTGGTCGCACTCGGTGCCGTCGGCGCGCGACCGCAGCCACACGCCCGTGACGATGATCGGGACCGAGAGCAGCAGCGTCACCAGGGTCAGCGCGCGGATCACGTTGTTGCTCATCCGGATCGCCATGGCGGTGGACTGCTGGTGGCTGGAGCTGGTGCAGTGTTGCCTTGCGGGGAAGGGGGTCTCGCGGTCGTGGTCTGGGTGTGCGGGGCGGGGGCGTATCTGTAGGGTGTGGTGGTGCCGTAGAGGTGGCTGGCAGCTGATTTTGCCGCCGCACGGGTTTGCGAAAGTTCCTGGGGTTACTCCTTCGTTGGGAACTGCGGAAACCGTGTGGTCCGTTTGCCGTTGCGGGGCGCAGGGGAACCGCCGCGGCATTCGGCAAGGTCAGGGCCAAGGGGCACGCGCAATCCGGACGTCGTTGGAAGTAGGGACACTTGACCCTTCTCTGTGGCTTGCTTGCTCGTTGCTCCACTGGCGTCCGGCCTGACTGCTGCTTTCAACGCGACGTGACGTCGATGCACACCACAGCCCACAGGACGGTTCCTCATAAATTGGAGAACGATGTGCGGGTTGACTGTTCGTCACGCCTCAGCGGACGGAGAGGCTAGCAGAAACACTGTTTCGGTTTATTTGTTGCGAGAGAAAAATATTGTTCTTAGGACGGAGGATACGGTGGATGTCAGCTGATGGGTCAGGATTGTTGAATTACATGTTAATGTACCTGTCGCCCTCTAATACTGATGTATTGGGTCTACGTCATACAAGATACAACTATACAAATGTTATTTTCCATTGGAATGGGACTTCAACTTCAACCTCTGGTTGAGGTGCCAGTGTCACCTTGAATGGGTCTGACATGCAAACAAAAAAAGAAAAAAAAGTAGTGAGGAAAAGATAGGCACGGCTTAGATCCACCCAACTAAAACTTAGCAAGCTAAAATTTTAAAACTAAATTTTAGCCAGCTAAAAGTTTTCCTAACTAAACTTTAGCTGGGTGTTTGGATCCTCCAGCTATAGACTTAGCTAAACTTTAGCTGGGTTAAAACAGCTAAACTTTAGCTAGGCCGTTTGGATCTATAGCAGCTAAATTTAGCCAACTAAAATTTGGATAGACCATAAAAGCAAAGAACTAGTAAAAATAGCAACACCAAAAAGGATTATGAAGAGATCTTAATTTAACTTGTTTCACGAAAACAATTTGCCCCGGGTCCACCACGTTTTGACTTCTGAGGCGATCTGCAGCTTGCAATTTGCAAATGTTAACAGGCATGACGGCCGGTTTTGGTTTTAGCAGTCACTAAAAAGGAACTAATGATTTTAGTTTGGCGCATAGCATGCCCCCAAAAAAAGAAGAAAAAAAAACTGCAGACAGCGCTCCATGCTGGCAGCCCAGTCACAAAACGGACAGGTTAAATGCTATAAACTTAGAGAGTAAATAAAACTTAACAAAAATAGTTTAACTTCGTTTCAAAAAATAGTTTAATAATAGAAATACGTAATAAAATATTAGATAATATAACGTACATCGTATGGATGGCTAGCCGTTTGATATTGGTCAGTCACCTAAAAAATCCTCAAAAACCTAAATACTGGAGATACCTTATCCTCAAAGAAACTTTGGGTTCTTGATAATACAAAAGGAAGCATGAAAACTTAATTGGACTAGATAGATCATTATGTACGCTAATATATAGGAAAACCATTGAACAAAGAAAAATAAATATAGTACGAAAAATAATGGATAAAGTACATTTTTTATTCAACTATCGAAACCTTGAACTATGAAACTGGAGCAAGGAACGCCCTTCAACTGTTAAAAGTAGACAAAATTTCAACAGACAAATTTGGTCATTCGGATTGTTTTAAAGGCTGTCTTCTATTTTAAAAACAATAAAAATCTGGTTTGATCCTAAAAGTTATAAATTAAATTAGAAAAAAATGAAACCAGTACCGGTTTTTTCCTAAAAATGTTAGCTATTGTTGGTGCTATATTTAGAGTTATATGAATCTTAATTGTTTTAAATAAACAATGAGCATGACTACTAGTGAGAAAGGAATAGGAACATATGTAAATCAATTCCAAATACCAATATATAGATCATAAATAGGTACATGATATTTTTAGAAAACAATTGTTACTGGTTCTTAATTTTCTGAATTAAATAAATTATTTATAAATTTTTAGAAGTAAACTATTTTTATTTTTTATAAAATATAAAAACACCTTTTAAACCAGTAAGGGAACCAAATCCATCTAGTTTTGACAGTTGGAGCATAATTTAAGGTTGAAAACCGAACTACCATGAATGTTGGAGTTTAAAAAAAGGGTCTGTCTAACCATGGGCCAGTGTGTGTTGGACGGCGCGCCAAGACCCGATTGGCAACAAACAAAAAATGGAGTGATTCTTGTCCATACATCATTTGATTTTCATGACCTTTGATCTAGATCAAATAAATAAAAAAACTATCTAAATAACACAAAAATTAGCCAGATTATTTTTATATAAGCCAAATTGAAAAATATCAAAGGAGAGAAAATAAAAAACAAAAAAATAGCCTGATTATTTCTACGAAAGCCAAATTAGAAAATTTCAAAGGAGAACCAAATAAAACATACAGAAAAAAAAATAAAAATAAAAAACAAAGATCAGTTAACTTTTCAAATAATCCTGACCATTCTCGTATACCAAAAATCAATTTTCACTAATTAAACATAGAATTTACACCAAAATAGAAAGAGTAAAAAATGATCGATAAGACGTAATATGCTCCTATAGTCATGAATCTGTATACATAGAGCTTGTTTAGTTCCAAAAACTTTCTCAAAAAATGATACAGTAGTCATTACATCGAATCTTGCGATATGTGTATGGAGCATTAAATGTAGACGAAAAAAAATTAATTGCACAGTTTAGTTGGAAATTGCGAGACGAACGTTTTGAGCCTAATTAGTTCATATTGAACAATAATTGTCAAATAAAAATGAAAGTGTTGTAGCCAAATTTCCAAAATTCGCGAACTAAACACAACCATAGATGCATAGTAGGGGCTATGTGATGTGACACGATGGAGACAGGTTGCATACACTGCACAAGAAACGCTGGGTCCCGCGTTTTCACGGTCATGCTCGGCGGCGTTTGTTTTGTGACTGTAACGCATGCAGGGAGCATTGGGGTCCCCGCGTGGGGACCACGTTGACCTGCAGGAGGGTGAGCTCCTCGACCGGTTCAGCGTGCATCCGACGAGCGACAGAGTTCACGGGCAGGCGCCAGGATGCATCATCTCAGGCGCAGAAAATCGAGTGAGCGGAAGCCAAGAAACGCTCGAGCAAGGCATAGATTTACTGTTAGTGTACCCTAAAATAATTAATCATCACAAGTACGTGTACCGCGCCGTCGGGTGGAGGCGGCACGAGGCACTGTGTTGCTGCCAAGTCGAACGCTCGAAGCTAAGCCCCGAATGGCCCAATTGGCTGCTGAATGAAAATGACAAGCACTAGCACGACACCATTGTTGAGTTGCTGACGATCGATAGCGTATCATTCATCCGCGTGAACCAATGCAAGAGTCCAAGACGACCTCGATCAGGAGCTCGAACGCCGTGCGTGTCGAGCGGCGCGCGGACGGTCAGGCAATCCGCAGCGGTGGCGTTGCATTCTGTCCACTACCGCAGGGGCTCCAGCCTGCCAACGCCACAAGCTCGCGCCACCCATGCAAGCCCACTCACCACACCGCGCTGTCGTGTCGTCTGCCCGAGCGCTATAAATACTGGCTCGCAACCTTGCCATCTGCTCTCATCCATCGCCAAGATTTGCCTCAGCACGCAGCAGGTGGACGCAAGAGAAGCTCGCCAGTGGCGGCCACCGAGAAGAAAAGTTCGATCTCACTAGCTCCCGCGCGCACGGAACGATGGCTTACGCGAAGAAGACCATTGCCGCCGTCCTCAGCGTCGCGGAGATCGCGTCGTTCCTTCTCGCCGCTGAGAGCCGCCACATTGCCCGGAAAGACCTGGGCGTCGGCCTCGGTGTCGACACGGGTGGCGGCGTCGGTGTTGGTACAGGCGGCGGAGTTGGGGTTGGCACGGGTGGCGGGCTGGGCGTCGGTTCAGGGATCGGCGTCGGCGGAGTTGGGGTTGGCACGGGTGGCGGGCTGGGCGTCGAGAGCTGGCTCGTAACGCCGGAGGAGCAGGCTCGTATGCGGGCTCCGACGCCGGCTCGTATGGCCCGCACGGGTGCAGGTTCGTATGCAGGGTCCCAGGCTGGCTCTTACGCTGGCAGTGGACATGGCAAGTGAGCGCGAGCTTACTTGCAGCGCAGCAATATAGTTCTACACTAATGGTGTTGAAAGTTAGCTTTGTTACTGTATGTCATGTACTCATGTGTTTCATCGTGTATTATTCATTCCTTGCACTTGCACCGTTGTAAATATCATAAATAAGTCGTAGACTGTGTATGAAAATGGAATAAGGTGGCAGAGCATGCCCACTGTAACATATATTTATGTAAATGAATAATTCAGCATGTATTTCCATGAGATGCTAAACTGAATGAGTTTCCCCCCTACTAATAAGAAGAGACAGAGTTGTAATTAAGGTGCCGACAAAGAATAATTAAGGGCCCCTTTGGATTGTGGGATTTTTTCCCGTTTCCTACCATTCTTGTGAAATTCCTACACAATTCTTATAAAATTCCTCCATTCCAAAGAGGATCTAAAAGGAGGTTCACGTTCACTAAGGTCATTTTTGACTTCCTTATTTTTTTTTCAGAACATATCAAGAACTATAAATGATTTTAATTTTTCTCGATTACGCAAAAGGTTTGCGCGTCTTTGTATTAAAGTAGAGAAAAAGTTCGATACGATATGCCTTCGGGCGTCCTAGGCGGTTAGTAAAGATTTATATGAAAGCTCAGACCATCTCTAGTGTGCTGTTTCAAAAGTATAATGACTATTGATTTTCACTTATAATAAAGAGAGAATTATGTATTTGGCACTAAAACAAATCGGTCTTTCATATTTGTCACTAGAAAATTTGAACTTCCTTATCTAGCATCAAGTTGAAATTTTCTTTCATAAATGGCACTGCCGTCCATTTAGACCATTAACGGTGTCAAGTGGCTAGCAAAATGACATAAATACCCTTGACTGTAGCAAAAGTCTATTTTGCTAAATAGGGAAAAAAATAAATAGACAGGTTGTCAAATAAGAAAATCATAAATATCATAAATATACTTTGAACTAAAATATAGATTTTTGATAATTGAAGACTGCAAATAAATAATTAATAAATTTCAAATTGGTAATAGCAGGTACAGATTATGCCCCTCACTCTTCCTTTCATCTCGGCCACACATAAGGATGCATGGTTCATGATGGCTGCTGTTTGAAATACGTAACTTATATTTTCAAGGTATTTATCTTTTAGTTTTCTGAAAGAAAAGGAGAGTATATGCCGTCATCGTAACATCATGGCTCAAGAGCAGAGCACACCGTGCATGGCTCGGCCGGCGTCAACGCACGTGGCCGGCGGAGCACGCGGCCCGTGCAACGCTCGGAGCTCGCAGCCTTGGCGGTGCGCGGAGCACGCAGCCGGGGAGCTCGCAGCCTGGGCGCGCGGTGCGCAGAGCACGCGGTCTTCGCGGAGCTCTCCCGACGGGCTGCTGCTGCTCGCCAATGGCGGCGCACGGAGCTCGCGGCCTGGGTGGCGCGCCGAGGACGCGGCCGGCGCGAAGCGGGGGAACTGGGCGGCGCATGGAGCACGTGGATGGCGTGGAGCGGGCGAGTTGGCGAGCCACGGCGGTGGCGGCCACATGGCCATACGGGCAAGCAGCAGCACGTCGGTCTGGGAGCTCCGACGTCATGCAGTCATGCGGGTGTGCAGCAGCAGCACGCCGCCCGCGTCCTCCGCACGCTGCCCAGGCCGTGAGCTCAGCTCACCCGCGTGCTGCTGCTGCGCGCAAGAGTGGCCGTGTTTTGCGCAGCACAGCCGCCGCTCATCCCACACCTGGCGTCACGTCGAGCTCCAGCGCCATCGCGTCATCTCTGGACAGAGAAGCTGCTCGACGACGTCCTCCTCCTCGTCGAGACGCACGTTGGGAATGAACGGCCGTCGCGGAGCTCGCCCCGTCGCGTCCCCCGCGTCGCCGCAGCTGCTTCGTCGACTCGTGCCGCAGCTGCGACAGCTGCAGCAAGGGGTACGAGAGCTACTGCCCGCAGCTCGTGTCAACCTCCAACGGCGTGAGCTTGGACGATGGCGGCGCCACAATCCAGGGGGCTTCTCCGACGTCCTCGTCGTCCGCAAGCACTACGAGGTGCGGGTCCCGTCCAGCCTACCGCCCGCCGGGGCCACGCAGCCCGCTGCTGTGCGCGGGCGTCACCGAGTTCAGCCCGCTGGTGCAGTACCTCAACGCCCCCGGCAAGCACCTGGGCGTTCGTGGGGCTCGGAGAACTCGGCCACCTGGCCGTCAGGTTCGGCAAGGCGTTCGGGATGACGGAGAAGCCCCCGTTTTCTTATTCCTTGCATGTACGGACTACGGACATCAGGGCATGGAAAACGGTCATTGCTTTGCTTTGCTCGCGATGATGTTCGGGATGACATCAGGGCCCTCAGCTTTGCTTTGTTTTGTATAGCCATAGGCGTTCGGGATGGCCGTCAGGTATAGCCGCGAGCGAGTACAGAGGGGGTATTTTGGTACTTCTGAAAGAAACATAACATGTCAACGTAGTCAACTGACGGATGAATGCACTGAATAGACAGTAGTGCCATTTATAGAAATTTTTTTTTAACTCGATGCAAAATAAGAAACTTCAAAATTTTTAGTGCTAAATAAAGAAGACTGATTTGGTCGAGTGCCAAATACATAATTGCCCCTATAATAAATTATCAGTTTCTACAAATGAATATTCTTTTAAAAGGATATCTACATAATTTGACTGATTGCTAGTGGAAACTTAGGGAATTGAAGTTTATCAAATCGTTACGTGTCCTCTAAGAAATCAAAAGATGGATTAAAAATATATAATGAACAAAGATTGATAATTGGTATATCAAGTTCATGTAAACTTCAATGCAGGAGTAAAGAAAGTCAGAACATTTATAGATAGTAAAAAGTAAAGCAAATTAAACTAACTAAAAAAATAACGATATGTAAAATGTTACATGATGTAGAAATCATGTGGATAGTTGGCTTCGTAAGAACATGCATGAAGGAAAAACAGGACAGAAAGAAAATGTTAGAGTTCTCAGTAATATAAAAGATTGTATAAAAACTAAATATAAAAAATCAATTAATTTTGCAGTGGGAACTGAATATCCTTGAACAGAGCATCACAAAATGGAGGTGCATGCCCCAAAGATCTTTTTTACTACACTATATGATTAAAGAAGAAAAATAAATTTCTGGTTAAAACGATATATATCGCACTTTGTTCTGGCCGTATTCGTTATAACCACCCCTTCGTTATAACGAATACGTGTACGGCGCCATCACCAAACAAGCTGGAGTCCAGCCAAGCCGCATGTTAACTTCTTCGGTTCCATCCATATGGAAATGTCAAATGCGCACGACCTAAGGCACTGCTGCTGCCAACTCCAATCCAGGTTGACTAGCTAATGAAACTGACGAGCACTAGCACGAGACCATTGCTGCCAGCAGGCTTGCAGTAGCCAGTGAATCAATCATGCACGCACGTACCCAGTGATTTTTTTTAATTTTAACACTTTTTGAAAACTAATTTTAAATTCAATAATATCTGTTTTTTTTTCAAAACTAACACTTTTGACCGCACCTATTACCATGGTGCGGCCATGCACGGTGGCACGGCAGGGAGCTGACGTGGCGACGACCAGAAAGGTTGACGGTTGACGTGGCAGGGTCTGCCGCGCCACCCATCTTGGCACAGCAGTGCCACGCCATGGAGCATGGCACGGCGGTACCTGAACGGTTTAATCAGAACTTTCCACGCCGATATTAGGAGTTACTCTAGGTATTGCTTTGACGTAAAACCAATAGTGGATTTGTTTCTGTCTTTTGTTGAATCTTTTTCACGGCCGAATAGAGAATTTATAAGCCAATGATTTTTTTTCCGTCTTTCATAATACGGTTAACCATCATGTTAACTAATCGATTATAAAAAATTAGATTGGATTGAAACGAATATTTTTTTAAGGGAACTTATTTTTTAGCTTTTTGGCCCCATATTGTAGGTTTGGCAGCGATGCGACCATGGATCCTGGCGTCGAGATACCCCGGGACTGCCGCTTCCTGAACTAGTTACTACTTAATCTCGGCGGCAGTGCTGCCGCGACGCATTGAAACGAATATGAAGCAAATAAATAAAGTGTGTGCGCAAGTTGACAAGCTGCCACATAACATATTCATTGGTTTGACATAAGTTCGACATAACATAACCAACTAAGCCTACAAGTTTCGGACGCCAATATTGATTCGACCTAACAAACTAAGACCCAGGAATGTAAGGATCCCTCGGACGCCTCTATCTCTTCGGATTTGTTGGCAACACATTGAGAGTGTAGCCAACGTCGGTGTGGTCACGTCGCCGGTACGTACGGCTCGTACCCTGCAAGTATATGATATGCACGATTACTTAGAATTCTTTATGATCGTTAGTTCATGTAGCCTACGTATTTAAAGAAACTACATTTGTTAGTACCTGTGAGGCTTCTTGGGTATCAAGCGGGGCACCACCTAGCTGAGACATGCCGATCTCGTCCTACGGCCAATCGTCCCACTAGTCGTGCTATCTACGGAAGCCCGGGGGTTGTCATCGTCGTCCTCGATTGCAGGGTCCTTCCCAGCGCTATGATGTGGTGGTATACACACCGCGGAAGTGGCACCTGCCACCGGCTGAGAAGAGCCGACTGGTGTCCTCAAAGAGGCTAAAGACGTGCCACCCAACCACGCCGGGAGTGATGGTTCCTCATAAGAAGTGTTCATGCAGCTCAGCTTTTGAGCTAGCTTCCTGCAGCTCTTCTTCACCTTCTGCATAAATAGACGTTAAATTTAGTGCATTTCCCAAACGCATATAAAATAAAGAAACATTTTCAGAATGGACAAGTTTATGTTTACCTCCACAAAAGCCTCGAGAACGCCTGGCCCTTGCCCTCTAGACTTGTGAAGTCGGAACGCTGCTTTGTTGGACAGCCTCGACAATTGTGTCGCCTGGGTATAGAAACGCGGTTGAACAGTTTTAATATACATACTTAATACCAAATGGATAACAAATTATACCATTCAAATATCTTACCACGTATCTTTGTAGTGGGGCTCTCTGTAGCTGTGTGTCCTCTCTAGTGGCAACGTCGTACACATCTTTGATCACATCATCCTCCAAGTCCTCATCAATCGCCTCCTCAGTGTACGGGGGCTTGATATGTGTCCTCGTAGACCTGTGAAGCCACCGCAGGTACTCGTCGAAGGTGTGCTGGTCGTGTGGAGGACCCACATGGACCGACTGCCATTCCCTAGTCTTCCACAAGTGGATGTGCGCGTTGTGTGTCGCGCGCCAATCCTTGATCTTGTACCTCTTCCTGTGGTCATACCTGCAATAAAACGATGTTAGTTGTACCGCACACACCTCTAAATTATAGCTTTGTTATTAATCGATAACGCACCAGTACAATCCTTGGTTGGTGGAGTAAAGCAGTGGTGGGCAGCCTATCATTTTTCTAAACTATCTGCAGACCCTGATGGGCAAGTGAATCTCGACCACGTGGAAGAAAATAAGAGGGACGTTGCAGCGATAATCCTTTGACTCGTCCCTAGTGATAGGACTGAGATAGTACTAGAGCTCTAGAGCATCCCAAGGACACCAATACACCTGAACATTTCGTAATTGAGTTAGCCTGTGATATAGTGTACATCGAACAAGACACAAGTATGATAGTAAAGAGAGCGTAACATGGTGCTGTGTCAGAACGTCTGAAAGGTCCTAATGGCTAGAGGGGGGGTGAATAGCCTAATAAAAATTTCTACAACAACACTTATGCATCAGGGTCGATTCACAATTATGAGGCAAAGCAAGTATTGCGCTAGCCTACTCAAAATGCAAGCCACCTACCACAATTCTAGTTTAGATAGTGTCGATTCACATAAGAGGTATGACACTACCCTATGTTAGTGTGCTCTCAAAGGCTAACTAAAGAGCCACACCAACCAAGCAAGCAAGCTCTCACAACTAGTTACACTAAAGAGCTTGTCAACTAATTTACGATAATGTAAAGAGGGTGATCAAGATAGTTATACCACAGTGTAGAGGAGTGAACCAATCAATCACAAGGATGAATAACAATAAAGACCAATCACCTCGAAATCAAAGGATGAACACAATGATTTTTACCGAGGTTCACTTGCTTGCCGGCAAGCTACTCCTCATTGTGGCGATTCACTCACTTGGAGGTTCATGCGCTAATTGGCTTCACACGCCAAACCCTCAATAGGGTGCCGCACAACCAACACAAGATGAGGATCACATAAGCCACGAGCAATTCACTAGAGTACCTTTTGACGCTCCGCCGGGGAAAGGTCAAGAACCCCTCACAATCACCATGATCGGAGACGGAGACAATCACCACCCTCCGCTCAACGATCCTTGCTGCTCCAAGCCATCTAGGTGGCGGCAACCACCAAGAGTAACAAGCGAAATCCGTAGCGAAACATGAACAACAAGTGCCTCTAGATGCAAACACTCAAGCAATGCACTTGGATCACTCCTAATCTCACTATGATGATGAATCAATGATGGAGATGAGTGGGAGGGCTTTGACTAAGCTCACAAGGTTGCTATGTCAATGAAAATGGCCAAAGATGTGAGCTATAGCTGGCCATGGGGTTTAAATAGAAGCCCCCACGAAATATAGCCGTTATACCCCTTCACTGGGCATAACGCGGACTGACCGGACGCTGAGCCCCCAGCGTCCGGTCGCTCGTAGTCAGCCACGTGTCTGACTCCAACGGTCATCTACCTTGACCGAATGGATGCTCCAGTCAGTTGACTAGACGCTGGACCCTCAGCGTCCGGTCGTTTCTAGTAAGGGTCCAAAACCGATTTTTATCGATCGGACGCGTCCGGTCATGCTTGACCGGGCACAGCCCAGTGTTCGGTGCATAACCCTAAGCACTGTGCAGACCGACCACTTGACTAGACGTAGCCCTTCAGCGTCTGATCGCCGAGCGACCCAGCGTCCGGTCAATAGACCGACGCCAGCATCTCACTGTTACACATGACCGAACGCGCCAGTCCCTCAGAGGTCCAGCGTCCGGTCACTGTATAACCAGCGACACTAACTCGTTTTTACTTCTAACTTCTCCACCCTTGCTCAAATGTGCTAACCACCAAGTGTATCACCTTGTGCACATGTGTTAGCATATTTTCGCAAATATTTTCAAGGGTGTTAGCACTCCACTAGATCCTAAATGCATATGCAATGAATTAGAGCATCTAGTGGCACTTTGATAACCGCATTCCGATACGAGTTTCACCCCTCTTAATAGAACGACTATCAACCCTAAATGTGATCACACTCTCTAAGTGTCTTGATCACCAAAACAAAATAGCTCCTATGGTTTATACCTTTACCTTGAGCTTTTTGTTTTTCTCTTTCTTCTTTCCAAGTCCGAGCACTTGATCATTACCATGGCATCATCTTCATCATGCTATGATCTTTGTTTGCTTCACAACTTGGAGTGTGCTACCTATCTCATGATCACTTGATAAACTAGGTTAGCACTTAGGGTTTCATCAATTCACCAAAATCAAACTAGAGCTTTCAATCTCCCCTTTTTTGGTAATTGATGACAACCCTTATACAAAGATATGAAGTAAATTCAATTGAATCCATGTTGCTTGCCCAAGCATATTTACCATCTATAAAAGAATATGGACAAGTTTCATAAACCCCAAATGATAGCAATTGCTCTCCCTACATATGTGCTAAGAGTTTGGATTGTAGCTTGCACATATGCTTATATAGGAAATATAGGAGTCAATGTCTACCAAATGATGCTAAGGTATAAAAGATGGAACTTTGAAGCGTGGTACCAATCGGAGTGCACCATTATACCATCCTTAGCACCATGGTTAGCTTTCTATCACTTGGAAACATACTTTAGAAAGATACCACTTGTAAAGGCTTACTTGAAAAAATGAAAATTATCTAGTGATGTCATTTCATCATTCAATCTTACAACTAACATTCATCACACAAGCATGGATGTTTAAATTTAATACTTGTGCCATGCAAGCAAACATATGAAATGCACATACAAATGCATCATACAAGTTCATGAGATTGCTCCCCCTACTTGTGTGCTCAAAATGTTAATTGATTCCTTTCCTTTGTCATATCTCTCCCCCTATGTCAAGTTCTCCCCCGTTGTTGTTTCTCTCCCCCTATGTCAAGTTCTCCCCCGTTGTTGTCTTTTCACTATCTTAGTACACTAATATCTTCGTTTTTCTCCCCATGTACTAGTATCTTTGTTTCTCTCCTCTTATCTTTGTTTCTCTCCTCTTTGTTTCTCTCCCCCTTATCTTTGTTTTTCTCCTCCTTTGTCATCAATGACCACAAAGATTCTAAATATAGATAGTCTTACTTGTAGGGTCGAGATTATCAATGTCAATCAATGGAGTGAGAATCATTTTTCCAAATTTGGTCTAATCTAGATCATTTGCCAAAGATATTTAACTCGGCTTGATCCAAGGATAAGCTTCTTCACACCTCTAAATAAGGGTTATCTTGTACCATGTTGAGTTAAACACTTATAGGTCATTTTCTAGATTAAACACTAGGTTTACAAGCCCATAAACAAGTCATATGCTATCACTAGATCAAATCAAGCATAGAAGCAATAGTGATACCATATAAACATCAAATTCATTTGATTTTCATGAATGAGCCTAATAACATAGAACCACTTGAAAAAGTTCTAATAAGATTGAAAATATGACTAGATGCACTAAACATGTCTTTAGCAAGGATGTATGCCATGCCAATTAATTTTTACCTTAGATTGCTCGAAGGAGAGGCATGTCATATGAGTGGAGGGTGCATCAACACATATTTGAGAAATCCAATATGTTCAACTCATTCCTTAGCTTGCAAAACCTTTTCTCATCCAATGGCTTGGTGAATATATTGGCAAGTTGATCTTTGGTGCCTACACTGTCAATGCAAATGTTCCCTTTTTGTTGGTGATCTCTTATGAAATGGTGGCGGACATCAATGTGCTTTGTTCTTGCATGTTGAACCGGATTGTTGGTTAGCTTAATTGCACTCTCATTGTCACATAGCAATGGCACTTTCTTGAACTTGATTCCAAAGTCACTCAAAGTGGCCTTCATCCAAAGTATTTATGCACAACAACTACCGATGGATATGTATTCGACTTCGGTGGTTGATAATGCAACACTATTTTGCTTCTTTGATGACCATGAAACAAGTGATCTTTCCAATAATTGACATGTGCCCGATGTGCTCTTTCTTTCAACCTTGCATCCCGCATAATCCGAGTCGAAGTATCCAACTAGCTCAAACTTTGCTCCTTTGGGATACCACAAACCAACATTTGGTGTATACTTCAAGTACCTCAATATCCTCTTTGTAGCCTTCAAATAACTTTCTCTTGGTGAGGCTTGAAATCTTGCACACATGCATACACTAAACATAACATCCGGCCTTGATGCGGTCACATAGAGTAGGCTTCCAATCATAGACCGATACAACTTTTGATCCACCATATTTCCACTTGCATCACTGTCCAAGTTGCCATTGGTTCCCATTGGTGTGCTAATGACTTTGCTATCACTCATGCCAAACTTCTTGATCATGTCCTTGATATACTTGCCTTGACTTACAAATGTACCATTCTTAAATTGCTTGATCTGAAGACCAAGGAAGTAACTTAACTCTCCAATCATGGACATCTCAAACTCATTAGCCATCATCTTTCCAAACTCATCACAAAAATCTTGATTGGTTGATCCAAAAATGATATCATCAACATAGATTTGCAACACAAATAGATCTTTTCCAATCTTCTTAATAAAAAGAGTAGTATCAACCTTGCCCATTGTGAATCCTTTAGAGAGTAGGAAGTCCCTCAATCTCTCATACCATGCTCTAGGTGCTTGTTTCAAGCCATACAATGCCTTCTTCAATTTGTATACATGGTTGGGCTTCTTATCATCTTCAAAACCGGGAGGTTGCTCAACATATACTTCTTTATTGATGTAGCCATTGAGAAATATACTTTTCACATCCATTTGGTACAACTTGATGTTGTGGGCACAAGCATAGGCTAGCAAGATTTTAATTGCTTCCAATCTAGCAACCGGGGCATATATTTCTCCAAAGTCAAGACTTTCAACTTGTGTATAGCCTTGTGCTACCAATCTTGCTTTGTTCCTTACCACTATCTCATCTTGATCTTGCTTGTTTCTAAAGACCTATTTGGTTCCAATCACATTGTGTCCCTTTGGTCTTTCTACCAACTCCCATACTTGATTTCTTGTGAAGTTATTAAGCTCTTCATGCATAGCATTGACCCAATCAACATCCTTCAAAGCTTCATCTATCTTCTTTGGTTCAATGGATGACACAAATGAGAAGTGTTCACAAAATGATGCCAATCTTGATCTTGTTTGTACACCTCTTGAAATATCACCAATGATTGTATCCAAAGGATGATCTCTTGCAATACTTGTTGGTTGGATCAATGGAACTTGATTGCTTGCACTTGCTAGATCATTGGGTTGAGATGATGTACTAGCCACTTGAT
This sequence comes from Miscanthus floridulus, assembly GCF_019320115.1. NCBI lineage: Eukaryota > Viridiplantae > Streptophyta > Magnoliopsida > Poales > Poaceae > Miscanthus > Miscanthus floridulus. The sequence continues at coordinate 64,780,820 of NC_089592.1, read as the reverse complement.
CTTGATCAATATCATGAGAGTCACTTGCACTAACTTGATTTGTATCATCTTGCACATTTGAGTTAGAGAGCACTTGCACTTGATCATCTTCATCATCATTCACTTGCCTAGGCCTCAATTCACCAATATCCATGTTCTTCATGACATTTGAAAGTTGAATGCCTCTAACATCTTCCAAGTTCTCATTCTCTTCTTATGAACCCTTGGTTTCATCAAATTCAACATCATGAACTTCCTCAAGAATACCACTATCCAAAGTCCAAACTCTTAATGCTTTGCTTGTGGTGGAATAGCCAAGTAGGAATCCTTCATCACATTTCTTGTCAAACTTGCCCAATCTTGTGCCTTTCTTTAAGATATAGCATTTGCAACCAAAGACCCGAAAATATGCAATGTTGGGCTTTCTACCATTCAAGAGCTCATATGGTGTCTTGTCTTTCAATCAGTGACAATAGAGGCGGTTGCTACAATAGCAAGCCGTGTTGATAGCTTCGGCCTAAAAAGATTGACTCACATTGTACTCACTAAGCATAGACCTTGCCATATCAATAAGTGTTCTATTCTTCCTCTCAATAAGTCCATTTAATTGTGGAGTATATTTGGCCAAGAATTGATGTCTAATTCCAAATTCATCACATAACTCATCAATTCTAGTATTCTTGAACTCACTACCATTGTCACTTCTAACTCTCTTGATGGTTGTTTCAAACTCATTGTGAATGCCCTTGACAAATGATTTGAATGTTGCAAACACATCACTTTTGTCCACTAGAAAGAATACCCATGTGTATCTAGTGTAGTCATCCACTATCATAAATCCATATTTGTTTCCACCGATACTAGTGTATTATGTTGGTCCAAACAAATCCATGTGCAATAACTCAAATGCTTTACTAGTGCTCATCATGCTTTTCTTAGGATGGGTGTTTCCAACTTGTTTGCTGGCTTGACAAGAGCTACAAAGCTTATCCTTTTCAAACACAACATCTTTCAAGCCTTTAACTAAGTCATGCTTAATCAATCTATTCAATTGTTTTATTCCAACATGACCAAGCCTTCTATGCCATAACCAACCCATGCTAGACTTAGTGAACAAGCATGTAGATAATCTAGCTTCACTAGCATTGAAATCAACCAAGTATAGATTCTTATATCTAAAACCTTTGAAGATCAAATTAGAGCCATCTACACTTATGATTTCTACATCATCTACCCCAAATATGCATTTAAATCCAAGATCACACAATTGTGCCACGAATAGCAAATTGAAGTTCAAGCTTTCTACTAGCAACACATTGAATATGCTCAAATCATTGGATATTGCAATCTTACCAAGCCCTTTGACCTTGCCTTTACCATTGTCACCAAATATGATACTATCATAACCATCATTGCCATTGGTGTTGATTGAGTTGAACATTCTTGCATCACCGGTCATGTGTTGAGTGCACCCACTATCAAGAACCCAATGCATTTCTCTAGCTTTGTAATTGACCTACAAAAGAAGATCAATTCTTTTTAGGTACCCAAACTTGCTTAGGTCCTTGAAGGTTAGTTACTAAGCTCTTTGGAACCCAAATGGCTTTCTTCTTTAAGCCCATCCATAGTTTGCCAATGAACTTAGCCTTTACACCATTTGTACCCTTAGTAAGCATATAGCATGAATCAAGCTTAATGGAGAATACATTAGCATTTTTGCTCTTGTTTTTGTATTCTTGCTCTTTATGACCAACTTGCTTGCAACTAGTGCAAAACCGACCATTGTTCTTCACAAAACTAGTCTTATGAGAAGCAAAGGCTGCTTTGCCTTTCTTGGGGGTATAGCCCAATCCCTCTTTATAGAGAGAAGCTCTTTGGCTACCCAAGCACATAAGCAAGTGGTCCTCACCACCATAAGCCTTAGCTAAGGTGTGAGTGAGCTTAGTGACCTCCTTCTTGAGGTTTTCATTCTCAACCGCTAGTGAGGTGTCACAAGTGAGACCATCACTACTAGATGAGGTAGAAGTGGAAGTGCTACAAGAAGGGTTAGTAGAAGCAACAATGATAGGCATAGATAATGATTCATCAATTATATCGCAAGTTAAACCTACATTGCAAGTTTCAACATGCTTCCTTTTATTTTGCTCATCAAGCAAAGTGGAATGAGCCTTTTCAAGCTTTTTGTGAGCTTTGCCAAGCTTCTCATTGGCTTCCTCTAGCCTCTCATGAGATGCATTGAGCTCATCAAAGGCTTGCTTAAGGGCTTTTAGTTCCTTACGCAAGCTTTTGCATTCCCTTCTCTTGATATCAAAGTGTTCTCTAGCATCTTCTAGCATGTCAATTAATTCATCCTTAGTAGGTTCATTATCATCACTATCACTATCATTTTCATTTTTATGTTCATTATCATCAACATGTTCTTCATTACTTTCATCATCACAAGATTGTACCTTAGTGGCCTTAGCCATGAAGCATGATGAAGATTCGAAGAGAGAAGGCTTCTCATTGATGGCAATGCTTGCTAGAACCTTCTTCTTGGTGGTCTTGTGATCATCACTATCATCATCATCATCACTTGAGGAAGCATCACTATCCCAAGTGACTACATATGAACCACCCTTCTTCTTCTTGAAGGCCATCTTGTCCTTCTTCTCTTTCTTTTCATTCTTGTCCTTCTTCTTATTCTTCTTGTTGTCATCATCATTATGCTATTGTATAGACATTGAGCAACAAGATGATCTTTGCTTCCACACTTGAAGCACCTTCTTGACTCTTCTTTGTTCTTTGATGAAGACTTCTTTCTTCTAGCATGGTAGCCCTTCTTCACCATGAACTTGCCAAATCTCTTGACAAATAGAGCCATTTTCTCATCGTCATCTTCATCCCATGATTCATCTTCTTCACTTGATGTTTCTTGCTTTGCTTTGCCCTTGGATGATGTGGCTTTGAATGCCACGCTCTTCTTCTTCTCATCCTTCTTCTCATCTTTCTTCTCCTTCTTTTCTTCCTTCTCATCATCATCTCTATAAGTGTCATTGGTCATTATATCTCCCAACACTTGGTTTGGTGTCATGGTGTACAAACCACTCCTCACTAGAATAGTAACCAATGTACCAAATCTTGAAGATAAGCATCTCAAGAACTTATGGGAGAAGTCCTTGTCCTTCACCTCTTCTCCAAGTGCTTTGAGATCATTGATAAGCACTTGAAGCCTATGAAACATCTCCGGCACACTCTCATCCTCCTTCATCTTAAAGCTTGCAAACTTTTCTTTGAGGATATATGCCTTTGCACCCTTCATGGCTTGAGTGCCCTCAAATGATTCTTCCAAGTTCTTCCAAGCTTCATGTGCCATCTCAATATTCTTGATTTGCTCAAATGTTCTTTCATCAATTGCATCATGAATGGCACTTAGAGCAATGTCATTGTTTTGGAGAAGCACTACTTCAGCGGCAGTGGGATTCTCTGGATCACCAATCTCAATTTTGGTTTCTACCACCTTCCACACCTTTCTATTGATTGACTTGATTTGTATTGTCATCTTTGACTTCCAATAAGGATAATTTGTGCCATCAAATTGGGGTGGCTTCTTGGTGTTGTTGATTTGAGTCATTTTAACACCAAAGGTTGTTAAGCCTCAAATAACGGTGACCTTGGCTCCGATACCACTTGAAAGGTCCTAATGGCTAGAGGGGGGGGTGAATAGCCTAATAAAAATTTCTACAACAACACTTAACAAAAAGTTAGACAATTATGAGGCGAAGCAAGCGTTGCGCTAGCCTACTCAAAATACAAGCCACCTACCACAATTCTAGTTTAGATAGTGTCGATTCACACAAGAGGTATGACACTACCCTATGTTAGTGTGCTCTCAAAGGCTAACTAAAGAGCCACACCAACCAAGCAAGCAAGCTCTCACAACTAGTTACACTAAAGAGCTTGTCAACTAGTTTGTGATAATGTAAAAAGGGTGATCAAGATAGTTATACCGCCATGTAGAGGAGTGAACCAATCAATTACAAGGATGAATAACAATGAAGACCAATCACCTCGGATTCAAAGGATGAACACAATGATTTTTACCGAGGTTCACTTGCTTGCCGGCAAGCTACTCCTCGTTGTGGTGATTCACTCACTTAGAGGTTCACGCGCTAATTGGCTTCACACGCCAAACCCTCAATAGGGTGCCACACAACCAACACAAGATGAGGATCACACAAGCCACGAGCAATTCACTAGAGTACCTTTTGACGCTCCACTGGGGAAAGGTCAAGAACCCCTCACAATCACCACGATCAGAGCTGGAGACAATCACCACCCTCCGCTCAATGATCCTCGCTGCTCCAAGCCTTCTAGGTGGCGGCAACCACCAAGAGTAACAAGTGAAATCCACAGCGAAACACGAACAACAAGTGCCTCTAGATGCAAACACTCAAGCAATGCACTTGGATCACTCCTAATCTCACTATGATGATGAATCAATGACGAAGATGAGTGAGAGGGCTTTGGCTAAGCTCACAAGGTTGCTATGTCAATGGAAATGGCCAAAGATGTGAGCTATAGCCAGCCATGCCCCTTCACTAGGCATAACGTGGACTGACCGGACGCTCCGGTCAGTTGACCGGACGCTGAGCCCCCAGTGTCCGGTCGCTCATAGTTAGCCACGTGTCTGACTCCAATGGTCATCTGCCTTGATTGAATAGACGCTCTGGTCAGTTGACCGGACGCTGGACCCTCAGCGTCTGATCGTTTCTAGTAAGGGTCCAAAACCAATTTTTATCAACCGGACGCGTCCGGTCATGCTTGACCGGACACAGCCCAGCGTCTAGTGCATAACCCTAAGCACTGTGCAGACCGACCACTTGACCGGACGCAGCCCTTTAGCGTTCGGTCACCGAGCGACCCAGCGTCTGGTCAATAGACCGACGCCAGCATCTCACTGTTACACATGACCGGACATGCCGGTCCCTCAGAGGTCCAGCGTCCGGTCACTGTATAACCAGCGACACTAACTTGTTTTTACTTCTAACTTCTCCACCCTTGCTCAAATGTGCTAACCACCAAGTGTATCACCTTGTGCACATGTGTTAGCATATTTTCGCAAATATTTTTAAGGGTGTTAGCACTCCACTAGATCCTAAATGCATATGCAATGAATTAGAGCATCTAGTGGCACTTTGATAACCGCATTCCGATACGAGTTTCACCCCTCTTAATAGAATGGCTATCAACCCTAAATGTGATCACACTCTCTAAGTGTCTTGATCACCAAAACAAAATAGCTCCTATGGTTTATACCTTTGCCTTGAGCTTTTTGTTTTTCTCTTTCTTCTTTCCAAGTCCGAGCACTTGATCATTACCATGGCATCATCTTCATCATGCTATGATCTTTGTTTGCTTCACAACTTGGAGTGTGCTACCTATCTCATGATCACTTGATAAACTAGGTTAGCACTTAGGGTTTCATCAATTCACCAAAACCAAACTAGAGCTTTCAACGTCAAGACCGTCCGTGTACTCCATGTACTTACGCCTCACATTCCCTCCAACTAACTCTGATTCCATCCAGATATACAGAGTTGTAGGGAGTGTATCCTACCTGTTCCATTGCTGCATTGAACACGATAATGAATTAGCCATTAACAAACTCATCATATGTAACCATATCGAACAATATAATGAACCGAAGTATTACCGGTAAACCAGTATTAAGGGGCCTCCCAACAGGGCATCATTCCCAATACCAAACCTGGAGTAGGTACGAGCAACCCCTAAGGTTCGCATACCCTAAGGTGCGATGATAGGCAACGCATAGCTGTCAATACGTCAATGCCAGGACTGTGCTGTCCGAACTATACGCCGCTATATTCTCCCACGACTGGCGTAGTATATCAAGGAAGATCCAGCTGATGGTGTTGCCCGAGGCGTCTGGGAAGAGGAAAGCATCAAGAAAGTGTCTATCGATCTGAGCCTCCTCAGCCTGTGGGTCTAAGTAATCAAAGCGCTCTGTGATCTAGGATGACAAAACACTAGAACTTTTTGTAACACTCTGGTGTTACGATCTTATTTAGCATCGTGATTTAGGTCTAAGTAAAACTTCGAAATGAGTTTCTCGAATTTTTGATTTAAAACATACGTGAAGCGATAAGCGAAGCTTGTGTGATTTAGTTTCGTGGACTAAAATCAACATCCAAGTTCAATTACGCAGTGCGTAGAAATATTTACGAATGTTGCACGACGATGCCAGCGAACGGTTTGTTCTGTTGGATTAAGCATAAAAATCAAACTGTTATAAATAAAATCCAATTCGTAGAATAATATATGTATATATATATACTCACGGGTTTACTTTTGATAAGCACGAATGGATAAGAGAGAGCGCAACAACTTCGTTTATATTTCTTGGCGTACCACGTACTCGTTGCATGGAAATTATATCGTCACGTCTCTCATTGTGGCTCTGCTTTGCTCTGCATCACGGCGTGTCCGTTTGCCTGCGCCCCTGTCCTTCTATCACTCACTTGCGCCGTGCCTGATATTTTTATGTAGTGCCTGTCGCCTCGATCATTCAAGCAGCAGGATTCTTTTTCCTTGCTCTTTCGCACGCCTGCTTTTCAACGCCTCTTGTCTTTCTCTGTCTCACTGCCAGTTTCATCGTGTCAGCTCTGCAGCGTCATGAATGCATCTGCTGCTATGTACGCGGGTTTGTTGCCATCACCCACATATCTGTGCCAGGTCATTTCAGAGCTGCTGATGTTGTCTCTGTGTGTCAGCCATGTTCGGCCGAACCTCGTGGCACTGTCCACCTTATTTTCTATTTCTACTACCATGTCCGTCGGTCAATCCTCGTTTCCTTCACCTCCTTCGGCTTGACCGCAGCAGCACGCGTTGCCCTCCTACGTCACCGAGCCCCATCGCTAGCCTCGCCTCCTTGGCGCCATGCCTCACTCCCCGTCGGTGCCGGCTCTCCCCAGCGCAAGCTCATGCGAGCACCACGACTCGCTCTGGATGTAACACCCCTGGTGTTAGTCTTACCTAATTGCACTTGCATTTCCTGATCATGAGCATCATTCATCCATTCATAAGCATATATCACTTGAAACATGTGAAACATGATTATGAAACAAGAGTATCATTTCAAGTGTTTTCATCATTTCAGTACCTTTAGTGCTTGATTTTTGTATGACCAATCTATGGTATAGCTAAATATATTGTTAAACATCTTAGCTATGCTTAGAAAGTCATTAGGAACAATGTTCATGTTGATCATTTTGCCCAATTAAGATTTCAAATCATGGTTTGACTTGTTTTGACCCTAGGACTTTTTGGTTTGACTGTTCAAAAAGTACCACTTAGAATGTTTGCATGTCTAAGCAACCTAAAGCAAAGTTGTAGCAAATTATATGAGGAACAAAAAGTATTTTGTGACCAAGTCATGAAAATGTGCACAACATGCTCAAAATGGTCCCACAAGTCAGAATTTGGGTTGGTTTCAACACTTAGAAATTTCTAAGTTTAAATTCCAGTTTTTAGTTTCTTGAACACGACTTTGACACGATTTTACTCTCTGTCCTTTGCGAATTAGACAGTGATCTTTACATAAGTTTTGTAGCTGGCATGTAGGTGTACAACTTTCGTTTTGATTTCTTTCGCTAACACTCAACGGATTAGGAGATCGAGCATCATCTTTTGGCGCTGTCAGTCAGCCCTATTGTTCTCTGAACTGAGCTACAGTGTTCCGGTTTAAGTCAGTCCATGGCCAACCGAGGTCAAGTGGTGGACGCCGCGTGTTCGCCACGCGCTCGGCTCGCCCTGACCACACAGCGCGCTGGCTGGCTTGAAGAGGAGCGCGCCCTGCTGCTCTCCGCACGCGCTCTGCCCTCTTTCACCCCTCCTTGCCTTCCCCATTCGCAGCCTTTGAAGGTGGGCCGTCTCAAGCTAGAGCACCTATGGGAGGTCGTCCTCCATATCGCCCATCAGCACCTGGCGCTAGATTCCGACCACCTCAGCCAAGAAGCCAGAATTTCCGTGGACCTCAAAAGCCGTACAAGATGGCAGTACAGCCCAACAAAGCAGCCGTAACTGCAGTACAAGGCAGTTCCAAGGGAGCTATGGGATCTGCCAGGACAGTAAGAGGACCCTGCTATAACTGTGATCAACCCGGTCATTTCTCGAGGTTTTGTCCGTACCCGCCTAAGAAGAAGCAGCAGACTTATAATGCTAGAGTGCATAGTACAACAGTGGATGAAATTCCAGAGGGAGAGCCCGTCACTGCTGGTAAGTTTCCTATCAACGAAAACCCTGTAGTTGTTCTATTTGATTCTGGATCATCGCATTCTTTTATGAGTCAAGCATTTGCACAGAAACATGAACAACTATGCACAGAATTGGGTTATGGTTACCGTATAAGTTCAGCAGGGGCTGATGTTTTGACCAACCGGATGGTTCGAGGGGCAACCCTTGAATTAGGTAGCAGGAAGTTCCGAGTGAACTTAATAGTTATGCCTGGATTAGTTTTGGATGTCATTATAGGGATGAATTAGATGAAGGATTGGGGAGCAGTCATAGATACGGGAAGTCGAGTACTTACCCTTAAGGATCCCCTGGGTGAGGGTACTTTCCAAGTACCATTGCCTCGAAGAACAGACCTTATAAGTGTTACATGTGCTATGACAATCATTCCTATTTATCAGATTTCGGTAGTGTGTGAATTCCCGGACGTATTCCCGGATGAGCTACCTGGTCTTCCACCAGATAGGGAGATTGAGTTTGGAATTGAGCTAGTCCCCGGAATAGCTCCGATTTCAAGGAGACCCTATCAGATGTCTCCAGATGAGTTAGCTGAGCTGAAGAAGCAATTAGAAGATTTGTCAAAAAAGAGGTTTATTCGGCCAAGCAAGTCTAAATGGGGATGTCCCGCTTTGTTTGTGAAAAAGAAGAAAGAGGGCACGTTGAGAATGTGCGTAGATTATAGTCCACTCAATGCTGTGACCATCAAGAATAAATATCCCTTGCCACATATTGATGTTCTGTTTGACCAATTATCCAAGGCCAAGGTGTTCTCAAAAATAGATTTGAGATCCGGTTATCATCAGATTAAGATTAAGCCACAGAATATACCGAAAACTGCATTCTCCACCAGATACGGGTTGTCTGAGTATCTTGTCATGTCTTTTGGCTTGACGAATGCTCCCGCATACTTTATGTTTTTGATGAATACAGTTTTCATGCCAGAATTGGATAAGTTTGTGGTAGTATTCATCGATGGCATTCTGGTGTACTCCGAGAACGAAAAAGATCATGAAGAGCATCTGAGAACTGTCTTGACCAGACTTAGAGATCATCAATTGTATGCTAAGTTTAGCAAATGCGAATTCTGGTTGAAGGAAGTTCCTTTCCTTGGTCACATTCTGTCAGAGAATGGGGTGTCAGTCGATCCAAGTAAGGTGCGAGAAGTTATGAATTGGAAACCACCGACCACAGTTCCGGAGATTAGAAGTTTCCTAGGACTAGCTGGTTATTACCGTCGCTTTATACCAGATTTCTCAAAGATCGCCAAACCGATGACGAGTCTCCTACAGAAGGATCACAAGTTTGTGTGGACAGAAGAGTGTGAAGCAGCTTTCCACACTTTGCGGAAACTGTTGACCACTGCTCCTGTTCTAGCACAACCAGATATTGAGAAACCCTTTGATGTGTTTTGCGACGCATCGAAGACTGGATTGGGTTGTGTTCTTATGCAAGAAAGGAGAGTCATAGCTTATGCATCACGTCAATTGAGAAAGCACGAGGTCAACTATCCAACACATGATCTGGGACTTGCTGCAGTTGTGCACACCCTAAAAATTTGGAGACATTACCTACTTGGTAATGTGTGCAATATTTTCACGGATCACAAGAGTCTTAAGTATATCTTTACCCAACCAGAGCTAAACATGAGACAGCGTAGATGGTTGGAATTGATCAAGGATTACAACTTGAATGTGCAACCATTACTTGAAGATGGATTCGATCTAATGCATCCTGCTGTGTTACATAGTATTCAGATTAGTTGCTCTTTGGAGAGTAAGATAATAGAAGGCCAGAAAACTGACAAGGGGGTATTCCACATCAAAGAGAAAATAAAAGAAAAGCCGTCTCAACACTTTAAAGTGGATGAACAGGACGTGTTGTGGTTTGACAACCGTCTTGTGGTTCCCAAGGATCGAGAGCTTAGGAATAAGCTCATGGATGAAGCTCACCTTTCTAAGCTATCTATCCATCCTGGAAGTAGTAAGATGTATCAAGGACTAAGATCCCGCTATTGGTGGACCAAAATGAAGAAAGAAATTACAGCATATGTTGCCAGATGTGACACATGTTGTCGAGTGAAAGCCATTCACATGAAACCTGCCAGTATGTTGCAACCCTTATCAGTCCCTAGTTGGAAGTGGGACGATATCAGTATAGATTTTATCACAGGTTTGCCCACTACTAAAAAAGGGCATGATTCGATATGGGTAATTGTGGATCGTCTTACCAAGACCGCTCATTTCTTGCCTGTCAAAACAGATTATCGACCACCTCAATATGCCGAGAGATATATCGTAGAAATTGTGAGGTTGCATGGAATACCAAAGACCATAGTGTCTGATAGAGGCTCACAGTTCACGGCTCATTTTTGGGAACATTTACACAAAGGCTTAGGAACTAGTTTGATTCGCAGTACCGCTTATCATCCTCAGACAGATGGTCAGACTGAACGAGTAAATGCTGTTTTGGAGGATATGTTGAGAGCCTGTGTATTGTCTTCCAAGGGATCATGGGAGTCATGGTTACCGTTAGCTGAATTTTCTTATAATAATAGTTATCAAGAAAGCATCAAGATGGCCCCATTCGAAGCTTTATATGGTAGAAAATGTAGAACACCATTGAATTGGGTTGAACCTGGTGATAGAAGGTATTATGGCATTGACTTTGTAGAAGAAGCCGAGAAGAAAGTTCATATTATTCAGCAGAATATGAAAGCTGCCCAATCACGTCAGAAAAGCTATGCAGACAAAAGAAGGAGACCCCTTATATTTGAAGTTGGTGACTATGTTTACCTGAAAGTCACGCCAATGAAGAAGAAAAGGTTTGGAATCCGAAGAAAGCTTGCCGTGAGATTCGTAGGACCATACAAGATCCTGGAACGAAGAGGTCCGGTAGCCTACAAGTTAGAGTTACCTGAAACAATGAGTACCATTTTCCCAGTTTTCCATGTATCACATCTCAAGAAATGTTTGCGTGTTCCAGAGGAAAGAATAGAACCTCGAGGTATTCAACTCAAATCAGATTTGGTGTATCGTGAGCAACCAGTCCGGATGTTAGACACTAAGGAACGTGCTACTCGGAATAGTGTGGTGAAAATATACAAGATACAGTGGGATCATCATGATGAGGGAGATGCAACTTGGGAAACAGGAGAGTATCTACAAAAAGCTTATGAAGAATTTTATAACAAATGGTTCATAACCCAAATCTCGGGACGAGATTTTTATAAGGGGGGAGGGCTGTAACACCCCTGGTGTTAGTCTTACCTAATTGCACTTGCATTTCCTGATCATGAGCATCATTCATCCATTCATAAGCATATATCACTTGAAACATGTGAAACATGATTATGAAACAAGAGTATCATTTCAAGTGTTTTCATCATTTCAGTACCTTTAGTGCTTGATTTTTGTATGACCAATCTATGGTATAGCTAAATATATTATTAAACATCTTAGCTATGCTTAGAAAGTCATTAGGAACAATGTTCATGTTGATCATTTTGCCCAATTAAGATTTCAAATCATGGTTTGACTTGTTTTGACCCTAGGACTTTTTGGTTTCACTGTTCAAAAAGTACCACTTAGAATGTTTGCATGTCTAAGCAACCTAAAGCAAAGTTGTAGCAAATTATATGAGGAACAAAAAGTATTTTGTGACCAAGTCATGAAAATGTGCACAACATGCTCAAAATGGTCCCACAAGTCAGAATTTGGGTTGGTTTCAACTCTTAGAAATTTCTAAGTTTAAATTCTAGTTTTCAGTTTCTTGAACACGACTTTGACACGATTTTACTCTCTGTCCTTTGCGAATTAGACAGTGATCTTTACATAAGTTTTGTAGCTGGCATGTAGGTGTACAACTTTTGTTTTGATTTCTTTCGCTAACACTCAACGGATTAGGAGACCGAGCATCATCTTTTGGCGCTGTCAGTCAGCCCTGTTGTTCTCTGAACTGAGCTACAGTGTTCCGGTTTCAGTCAGTCCATGGCCGACCAAGGTCAGGTGGTGGCCGCCGCGTGTCCGCCACGCGCTCGGCTCGCCCTGACCACGCAGCGCGCTGGCTGGCTTGAAGAGGAGCGCACCCTGCTGCTCTCCTCACGCGCTCTGCCCCCTTTCACCCCTCCTTGCCTTCCCCATTCGCAGCTGTAGCGCACCGCTGACGCCATCAGCTCCGCCGAGCTCACCGCGGTGCCACAGCCACCACCATTCAACCCGCAGCTCCGCCATCGCCTCTCGGACCTCGTCAGCGCCCTCACGGAGCCAGCCAAGCTATAGGTGAGCAACATTGCCATCGTGCACCACCGCGGCATGGCCACCATGGTCACCGCCGATGATCGCACGCGGTCCCGCCTGACCGCTTCACCGTAGCATAGGAAGGTCCGCCTTATTTACCCTGTGCTTGCGCGCGCCTTGTATGGCCACCAACCGTCGGGGTTCGCCGGAGCACCACCGTGCGCCATGGCCGAGCCGCCGTGGGCCATGGCCGGTATCCAGGGAGTCCATTAGAGTCTAGCTTTAGGGGTGCTATGGGTGCGGGAAACCGAGGTGAGCACGCCGGTGCTGTCGGGTTCACCGGGGGAGCTCGCCGTCGGCGAATTTCATGGCTACCGCGTCGTCATCTCCCTCCGTCCCCTGTTTCCTCTCGCTGACACGTGGGTCCCGTGCGTCAGTCGCCGAGCCGAAGGCGGGAGCCAGGTTTGGGCTACGCTGTGTCGTGGGCCGTCGGATCTTTTCGGGCCGGCCCAGTATTGTTTAAGTGATTGGATTTCCCTTTTATTCTTTATTATTTGAAATCTAAAATGGTTTGAAAATTTGTTTGGGTGATCAAACTTGCTCCAAATTTGTTGAAACAAATTTTGCTAGGTTCCTTATCATCAGATCTACTTGGGAAAATTATTGCATGTCATTTTTGGGATACTTTTCGGTAGGATTTTATTTAATCATGGATATTGCTGATAACTTGAAAAATATGTAGAAAAATCTATATTCTGCAGAAAAATATGATTTCAAGTTTGTTAATCTTCTTAGGTCATGTACTTCCTAGGAAAAATATGTTTCATGCATGTGCTGTGGGAAAATTTTGAGATGTAGTTCAAGTGCCTTTAATGGCTGATTTTTGTTATTTTTGCTAGAGAGCAAACTTTGTATAAAACATGCATGTGGTAATTTTTGTACAGTCATTATAGGCTATGAAAAACCTAGGAAAAATATTAATTCTGTTGTTTGACACTTTTCATAGTACAAAGTAATTTCATGCTCATTTGTATGCTATAGCTTGTCATTTTTGTGTAGGATAGTTTACTTATCCAAATGTCATGAAATTTTTATGGTAGTCTGTTTACGGTAGTATTATGCTACTGTAATTTTCTCAGATTTTTAGGAGCATTAGAAATATATGTTGCTATTCAAACCTATTATTAATTAGGGTTTAAGTAAATGTTGCTTTAAGTGTGATTAAGAAATTAGTAAAGCTTTGGTGTATCTTTGAAGTATTTAATAAAATATGTTGACTTAACATATTAGTAGTAGAAGAGAATGCAGTAGATGACATGTGCTTATAGTATAGTTTCTTGGATGATGTTGACTACCTTGTATTTCAACATACCCATGGCATTCATCTCCTTCGATGCACCGTTTGCATAATCACTTACGCGCATTGCATCATACAGGATCGCAAACCGAGAACCCAGTCGTCATACCCGAGGAGCCAGAGGAGCAGCTCGAGGTGCAGCAGCAGGAAGTGCTAGAAGCCGACGAGGAGGACGTTGAGGAACTTCCGGAGTGCCCCGATCACCGTCCGAGCTCCTTTGAGAGAGGCAAGCCCCGGAGCATTTTTCTCCCGGTTTGCAATTATTTAATTAAATACTTTACTTTAAATTGATGCATTACGTTCAGGAGTTGTTTGCAACCGTTGCTGTATTATACCTTGCTTATCTTTGTCATACTATATCCTTGTTACCCTGGTTTCCGCAGTCGAGTCAATGCTTAGCTGGCTTAGACCGGTAGAAGTCAGGTGATTTCCTGTCACCTATGAGCTATAGGTGGTTACCAGGATCTGCTTGGATGACTATGAAGTCATGGTATAACTAAGTGTTAAATAAAGTTGAGACCGGACGGAGACTTGCAGAGTTTTGGACTGTAGTGTTTTCCGTCTGTGTCGATTAAGGACCGACCGTTGTTGGGCCTCGAGTCATGTTGAACGCATGCCTTACATTTAGCTGGCCGGATAAAGTACCTTCCGACCGCAAAGCTAGGAGATTTTTTAGGCCGAGTAGATTGCCCGCAACGCACTGTGCCGGAGCAGGTGTGGTAGGACACGGGGGCGGGATGATAAGACCAAAGTGCAGTCGGTCGGCCCCCGGGTACATGTGATTCCTGGCAAACTCGAGATTCCTGGAAAGTTGACTCGGTGATCAATATCTCACTTTAGCGGGTGAGTGAGGTTTGTGTAAGGAACAAATCACCAGCTGGTTAGGAATCGATTCGAATCACCATCGCTCCTAGATAGTGAGCACTTGACTTGAGTTACTTCATCGTAGTAAATATTATGGAACACTTGGACAGTTATAATGAATATGACAGTTTGGAAGTTGTTTAATGATCATTGGTTATCATTATCTGCTTAATCACATGTTTACTCTAGTATAGGTGCAAATCTAGTTGACAGGTTAATAATAATTAACTTGGCAATAATGCTTTTAGAAAGGTTCTTGAAATGTTAAAAATGCTTCTTTTTGCAAATGAGTCAGCTACCCTACTATAAAGCCCTTCATAATCCTTGGTGTCATTTATTTTCGGTTATGTCGGGTAAGTCTGGCTGAGTACCTTCTCATACTCAGGGTTTTATTCCCACTTGTTGTAGATGGGCAGATGTATTACGGCTACTGTATCAACTGCCTTTATCCTGCGGTGGGTGATGCTTAGGACCATGGGCATGGTCATTCCTTATGTCTCATCTGATGCTTTTATTGGAGATGATCATTCGCTGGCACTATATTTAAACTCCGCGTGAGTGTGTGTGTGGTTTGAACAAATGACTTCCGCTACTTTTATTCGAACTGGTTTGTAATAACTATGTTTAAACTCTGATGTATCTGAGATTGCGAACTTTTATGTAATATGTGATGGTGACCGCTAAACTTATTACGATCATGGCTGGGACACGAGTTGGTTTGAAATCCTTCGTGATTTCATGGACTACCGGGTTATACGGGCTTAAGTTTGCTCAATTGTCTGCTTTGGTGGATGATTTTCTTACTTAATTTCGTATAATTGGTCGGTTCTGTCACACTGGACAGTTGCCATTTCCGAGCACCCGAGCCTCCGCTGCACCGTCATTCTGAGCGTTTTCCCCACAGCCACTGTCAAGCAGAGCAGCGCCACCATAGCTGCCCTAGTGCTCTCCCTTTCGTCTCCAAATTGGCCACGCTCGACTCATCTCCCTCCAATTGCTCACACCCACGACTGCGCTAGGCCCTTAACTAGCCTTTGGACGAAGTCTCGACGGTATACGTCCATGGGTGCTGCCATGTGTGGCCTCGCTGTCGTTGCAGTTGCCATCGACGCCGAAGCTCGGCTCCACCGTGGGCATGCTCTCCTCGTCCATCTCCTCCTTGTTCTTACATCGTCTCGGAACTACCTTGTTACCTTGCCATTTCTACTGCAACAGGCCCTTCGGCGGAGCTTCGTACCGCCGGGAACAATGGTGCGGCTCCGGTTTGCCGTCACCACCTCACCGACGCATGCGGGCATGCTCTCCCCGCAATGTATCCGACTGAACCTGCGTTGCCAGCAGGACTTAGGTGAGACCCTGTTGTTTCCCCACCCCTTGGATTAGTCCATACCATGCTCGTCGCGTTGGAACGCATGCGCCAGCCGCCGGTGAGCCGCGCCGACGTGGGCAGTCGTGCCTGGCCACCGTCGGGTGCCCTGGCTCTCCCCGGTCGCTCTCCTAGCCACGGTGCCTCCACGCGAGGGGCCTGCGTGCCTCGTCGCTCGTTCCGCTCCGCCGGCAAGTCCTTCCGGCCGGAACCAGTGCCAGCCGGCCATGTCCGGCTGCGCTGCTCTGTTTTTGGGGTCACGTAGGGACCACGATTTGTAAATAGGAACAAGAGAAGGGGCTATTGTGATAAGACTGAGAGAGTACTGAATAGTGCTATCGGTAGCTTTGCGAATAGAAAATAACACGGGGACCTTTTAGCAAAACATTAGCACCCGTGTCGGATTCTGGTTTGGGGAGGCCGCGCACTGGGCCGACTTGCCGGCAACCGCTACTGGGCCACGCACCGTTACCGCGCGTCTCACTATGGCTGGGCTGCTGCCCATGGCCTGCTCGCTGCCCCGCACGGGCCGCTGGCCATGCGCCGCGCTTGGGCCGTCCGCTGGTCAGGTGCTCGCCTAGGCTGCGCGTCCGTGTGTGGCTAGCTGGGCCGCTCGCGCATCGCACCCTGATGGGCCGATTAGTGGCTGCCGGCCGTACCAGTGTTGAAATGTTTTTCAAAAAATCGGTTTCTAAGTTTAACTTGTAAAATCGATATAAAATGGTATAGAGGTCCAAAAATTGTGAAACCAGTTTTGTTAGTCTCCTAAAATTATGCTCTATCCATTAGTATATTTTGTTCACAAAGTTTAGCAATATTTTTGGGAGCTATATAAGTATTTTAAAATGCTTAATATTGTTAAAAGATGAACTTGTAGGAATTCCCGTGATAAATTGGTAATAGTATTGGATCTTAAATCTTTACAGTCGGGTCCTAGCAATATTAGGTACTCGCTGTAAATTTCGTAGCTCCAAAATAATTAGTTTGCTAGGTGGCTAATGATGCTTTATTTCGAATAAGGATTAATTGTTGGAATAAAGTAAAGAAACAACTTGAGTTCATATAATTAAAATAATTGTTGGGAAATAATGCCATGTTCGACAACATAGATACGTAGCTAAGTACGGTTGTCGTTAGAACTAGCTCGTTAGCTTGAGAGGCGTACGTCATATTTTATGAGTCACGATTGTAGTCGATTAATTATGTCTTTGCATTTGCATCGCATTGCATATCATATATGTACGATGATGGGTCAACGGATCAATTGAAGGATGATTGGGAACCCGAAGATGGTGTAATGGTATTCTCTCTAGGAGATGATGCAATGGGATTGTTATCCAGCTGATGGTGGATGATCTGAAGATGTAGATACTAACTTTAAATATATCTTACCCAGACAAGCCCCGGTGCATAACTCCTACTTTCTGTAGTTTAAATTATATTTGTGCATTAAGTTTTAAGGAGTTGATTGAAACCCACTTGCATATATATCTTTATCCTATGAGTCTTACTAGTATGATAGGATCGTGTAGAATGCTATGCTACAGGACTTCGGTAGAAGTTGAGTGATTGCCTGTCACTCGCGAGATATAGGAAATATGTTACTATATGATTATCACTTGGAATATATAAAATGGTGGAAAGGAAAATGGTGACCGGGCAGAGATGTGGTTTGGGTATTGGTGGGTGTCAGGGGCGGATCCAAGGCCCGGGCTGCCTGGGTTGCAGCCCGGGACGAGTCCATGTAGCCCCTGTAATATATGTGGTGTTTAGCCTAAAAAACTATGATCTTAATTAGACAAAAGGAGGCCTAAGAAGCAAGATCAGACTGTTTTGAACGTGAATCAGTAGCTCAGCCCGGGGCGCAGCCCCGTTCTGAATCCGCCCCTGGTGGGTGTAAGAGGTTGTGTCGCCGTGGACGCGGGGCATAGCTTGGTTACACTGCATTTTCCTGTCTGGTCAGTTAAGGACCGATCGTTGCATATGACTCTAGGCTGGTCACAGACTTATTATCTCGAGCACATACTTGTGTATGGGTGCTTGGAAGACTTGTTTCTCTCTTGTCGCGGATCCGACTCTTTCCGGACCGACTGTCAGGGTTTCTTTTTGGTGGAGGAGGTCCTTGTACCGCACTGAGTCTAGGACTTAGGGGCGGGGGCTTGGAGTCCTAGTTTGGATTAGACCTAGACACCCGGGACAGGAGAGTGACGGGTTGGTCCTGCTTGTGCCTGGGGTACAAGCAGGGCGTGTGTTTTCGGGGTACCCAGCTGAGGGCATTGATTCGCGAATCACCGGACGATCCGGTACGGCTTGTCCGCGGTTTAGCATCATAGTAAGAATTGAAAGATGAAAGATGGAAGATGGAAAAAGGAAATCTGATTGCATACCACCTGCTTGAAAGTAGCACAGGTGCTTATATAGAATGGTTAGTTAATGAACCAATGCGGCTATTAATAAAAATCGAATATAAGGACGCACGCTTAGTAATGCTTCCTGCAAATGCCACCCACAAGCCAGATAGCCTTGCATATCCTTGGAGTCTTTTTCTTTCCTCCTGTTGGATAAGTCTTGCTGAGTACAAATGAGTACTCAAGGTTTTATTCCCCCTGTTGCAGGTAACAGATGGAGGCTTGAGCTAACCTTTGTGTGTGGATTCCTCCTGGTGGACTCAGAGAGGATTTTCTTTATGCTGTGATCGTAGTTGTTATTTATAACTCTCACCAAATACTTTTATAAATGAAAGTTTCATAATCTGTTGTCATAGTCTATATATCAATACTTCATCATGACATTAATAGATGTTTATTTCCGCTGCAACTATGTTCGCATGTTTCTATTCCGCTGTTCAATTAAATTGTTTATAACTTTGATAACATGATTTTATTCCGCTGTTATGTTAATAAATATTATACTCTGATATTGTATTAAAAGTGATGTAAGAAATGGTTACGAATGATGTAAGTTTTATTCTCTCATTTGTGATCCTGATGGCAAAAATGTAGATTTTTGGGTTCTCCCTTGGGGTGTGCCCGATGGAACCGAGTAATTTAGTGTTCTCCCTCGAGTGCTTAGTATCTAATGGAAGACAAGCACTCCTGTGAGGCATTAAATTAGGCGGTTCTACCACACTTTTCCTGAAATTGACCAAAGAAAATGAGACCCGATGGCTGCAGGAAAGTAATGCAAGTATTAAATAGCTTTGAATTTCTCACTTATTTTTCTTAGAAGCCTCGTCGTCTGGTGGAAGAAAGCCAGTAAACTGAGTCACCAACTTCCTCCAGTGATCGTTGTCAACTATCCCTGTCACTGGAAGTCCCCCCAACCGAAGGCCAAATATAGCCTTGACGTCCTGCATGGTCAAGGTCATCTCGCCACAAGGTAGGTGGAACGTGTGGGTCTCAGGCCTCCACCTATTATAAGAATAGAACGACGGTTAGTTGTCTCAAATTTGTTACAAGAATGTTTACGTACAAATAAAGCACTCGCACCTGTCTATAGCTGCAGTAAGTAGTGCTGGGTCAAGGGGCGAAAGACCGTAGTTGACAACACGGATAAGCTCGAGGAAACCGGCACGCCGTATGTACGGCGCGTAACGCTCGCCCCACTGGTGCGCTCTGGTGTGCGTGCGGGGCCTCAAAGGAGGCAAGGCCACCTCTGCATCGTTGTCACTCAAGATGTGTGCTCAGTGCTGGTCGTCGTACTCCATCTCAAGAATGGGGTACAACGGGTGCTGCGTGGGAGGGGCCGTCCTATTACAAATTGATAAACAAAGGGTTAGAGTATTCAAATTACCAAAATTCAAATTAATATTATATAGCATTGTAAAATTTAAACTACTTGTTATGCAATACGAACATAATATAAAAGCACATGTATATATTCAAAGTAACATTAACAGACATATTAAACAACTTCACTAGGAATATAAGCATTTGACAAAAACTTCATACTACAACACACAACCTCAAACCTAAAAACTAAATAACTAAATAACTAACGAGAACACTAAAGAAGAAAGAAAGAGAAAGAGAAAAAAGACGAAAGAAAAAAAAAAAAAACCGCAAACGAAAAAACGAACGACCGAAAGCGA